>NW_017842060.1:453406-559584 GCF_001891065.2 Hippocampus comes
TCTCAGCACGTCGTCTTTTGCCTGCTGAGCGGCCGTCCTCTGGTGCTGCTCTCGGGAGACGAAGGCAAACTGAGGAAGACGGTGGACGCTTTGACCCTCTTCCTGCCGGCTCCCGCCGGCGCCGTCGTGCCGTGTTTGCGCGCGCCGCTGCAGCTCGGCGACCTGCTCGCGTGGAGGCTGATTGGATTTCACAGGTAAGGCGACGTCCGCGTTGTCGTCGGTGAACGGAATGCGACGAGAACTCAAGTCCTTCTTGGCACGGTCTCCCTCCGCCACCCCGTCCCACGACCAGGTCTCAGTCCTCGGGCCCGCTTCACTGGCTCAGTCGCTACAGTCGCTACCTGGGCGTGCTCGACTTGGACCAGAGGACGCTGCGCTGCCCGTCTTACTCGGGTTCGCTGGTGGGCTCGTTGGTGGGCTCGGCCGTGCCCGCCGCCGCCTTCCTGCCGCACATGCAGAGCGGCCTGACGGCGCTGGTGAATCGGGCGCTGCTGTTTACGTTCGCCCGGCGAGGAGAAGAGGACGACGGGCCGGACGCCGGCGACCTGGCCGTGATGCGTTTCCTGTCCGACCTCATCAAGCGCCGGCACGCCGCACGCGGGCCGCCGGCGTTGCGCTTCTCCTACGTGGCGCTGCGCCTGCACAAGAACACTACTGCTGCATAGGGTGGCAAGTGGGTGGAGCGTTTCCGCGACGTACAGAAATACCCTCCCAAATCCCCCAAATACATGAAGGGGGCGGGGGAGGGGGCCGGGGGGACATGAGCACAAAACCAGACACTACTCAAAGCACCAGACAATCATTAACACTGTACCACGTGCAAAAAAGAAAAAATAACTATTAGGTAAAGACACACGCAGAAGCCCCCCCCCCATGTGTTACATTGAATGAAACAATGTGCGTGTGTGATTTGAACGCGCTTTTAATACAGCATATTCAACTTGAAGTGAAACGAGTGGAAAAACATGACCAAAATAAAAAAAGGCACAAAGGGTGCAAAGATGTCAGCACATTCATGTCAAGTATTCACCTGATTGCAAACATAAAATGTTTTATACAGTCCACATTTGGATGTTTTTGATTGACAGTTCAGATGAGGGCGGTCCTGATATATTCTGTGTGTGTGTGTGTGTGTGTGTGTGTGTGTGTGCCGGCTGCCGGTCACGCTCCGTGACTTACTGGTGCCAGGCATTGCTGGACGGATCCAGAAGATGACGGATGAACTGGGGAGAAACGGGCCCGTTTCCTGATAACAGACGGACGACACACACGCAAAAGGCGGCACCTCAACAACACGCTGAAAATGCGCCACACGCAAATTCACACATGCACGCACGCCAAAGCGACAATGGCACCCACCTGTTGTTTGTCGCAGCTCTCGATGGATCTTCTCCATGATGGCGGCGTTGCGGCCGTCATTGGACAAGTATTCCCAGAACCAGCGCAGAGCCCACAGACTCTTCTGACAAACAAAATGAAGATCGCGCATCGTGTTCGATTACAGAAGCACGTCGGATTCACTGAAGGCCGGACAGCTTTTCCTATGTGGGACTCGATTGCATTGGAGTACCTCAAAAGTGCAGAGAACGGGGACGACGGGCGTGAGAGCAGGATGGAGGACGCTCTGCCTGAAAGCTTTGGTGACTAGCAGCAAGACGGCGTGATCTGCATAGTGCTACGGGGGGGTGAATGGGCATCTGGGCGTTAGTCAGCGCGCTTCGGTCATGCGGATGCTACGGTGATGCTGGTACCGGCAAAAACTGTGGCGGAATCTTGAAGTCGGCGATGAGGCCCTGGCTGAAGGAGAGCAAGACGGAATCCGCGAATCTGACGGCTTCCTGGGGAAGAGAAGAAACGGCAGCGGCACATCACTCGCGCGCTTGGAAACAACGCACTAAAAACCAGCCGCACGCGCGCACACACACGAAAGCTAAATTAGATATTTGCAAAAATAAATAAATAAAAATACAGAATGCAACATTTACACACACACACACACACAAAATAGAGACTGTGAAACAAAGATACACAAAAAACATACTTGCTTGAAGTCTGTACTTGGTTCTGGAATGCTCTTGAGTGAATCTGTTCGATTGACCATATTGAGCAAACTGATCCAACACTGGCCCTGAACAACACACACACACACACACACACACACACACACACACACACACACACACACACACAGTCAAACAAAGCGAAGCCGGCTTTGGAGATGATGTGCTGAAAATAGCGGTGCCTTGAGGTACAAGCGAACCAAAGTGAGATTTCTCAAGATAATAGCCGTCGTTTGGGACATATTTTTTTTTTGTCTTGGAGTATGGAACACAAACTTGAGGTCCGTGCGCTCCATGCTTGTAGTGAACTCAGCTCAAGTCATTTCACAACAAGCACCGGTTTGGCGTTTCATGTTAAAATCAATCAATCAAAAAATATAAATGGATTGGAGATAAGAGTGTGTGGTCATGGAGCAAATGAAATTCTTACTTCGAGGCAGCACTGTCGAGGAAAACGAATGGGAACTTACGCTGCTGCAGCAGGCCGGGTACATTTGGAGGAGCTTGAGTGCAAAGTGCGCTAATTTTGAACGCGTCAAGGGTACCGCACCTGGACAAGCGCAAGTCAATGTTGAAGGAAGCAAGGAAAGAAGGAAGGGTTCGGTCGGGGGCAGGAGGCAGCCACACACACACACACACACACACACACACACACACACACACACACACACACACACACACACACACACACCTTTAATGTAGGCCCAGGTGTCGGCAAGACCGCAGAGCTCCCCCGTGCGGGCGACGCTCAGCTTGGGCGCGGCGGCGGAGCCGAGCAGGCGCAGGTAAAGCGGGAAGGTGAGCGGCGTGGGCCGAGCGGCGAGGCCTTCCTCTGGGAAGAACATCCTCAGCGCCTCGTCCGTTTGACCCTCCAGGCACAGCAGGAAGGGCAGGAAGTCCTTGAGCTGCAAAAGCCTCAAAAAAAAAAAAGTAACACAACAGACGATTCAGATCAACTTGTGCCATCGAGTGGAAGAGCACCCAATGGTTAGGCGGGTCAGTCACTAGTAGTGACGGACAACTCAAGCACTTGTGAGTTTTTGGCGCCTCTCGGCGGTCGGCTGGTTAGTGTGTCGGCCTCACAGTGCAGAGGCGCAAGGTTCCATTCCGGCTTCCAAATGCCTGCGTGGCTTTTCTCCCACATTCCAAAAACACGCATGGCAGGCCGATTGAACACTCCGCGACCCTCGTGAGGATAAAGCGGATCGGAAAATGGATGGATGGATAGGTGGCGCTCTTGCTCTTGGTTTCAAGAAGCAGTGGAATTTCAATCCACCTCCTTCGCATTTAAACCAAGAGCACCATCTCGAAGAGTCAAAAAAAAGATCACAAATTCCTCATTTAAGCTTCCCATCACTAGACACTATCCGTCACTGCCACAGGTACGTACTTTGAGTGCAGTTTATTTTGAACACGTAGAAGAAGGAGGAAAAAAAATATCTACAAAATAATAATCCCAGAATGAAACACGGTGTGGCCAATGTAACAAATCCTCCTTCCACACAGACAAAAAGATGTTGAAAGTGAAAGGCCCAAAACGGATGCCTGAAGTGTTGAAAGCACTCACTGGTCACATTTCAGGGCAGCAGGCCAGAGAACTTCTCTCCTGGACTGATGATATCTTGAAGCGTTTTTCACTGAAAGGGAGAACGAGAGAAAGCGAGAAGGGCCGAGTCAGAGGTCAGTCGTAAATCAAGCAACGAGCTCAAGGTGGATGTTGATGTGGGGGGGGGCCCACCTCCTCGGCTGTCCAGCTCCCGATAGATCTTCTGCATAATGGCCACGCGGTACTGGGCCACAGGTACTAAGTCCATCCAAAACCAGTGCAGAGCCCACACGCTCTTCTACCGTCCAAACATGAGTCACACATTCAATTAAAATAAATAAATAAATAAAAAATTGCCCAAGCAAATAAAGGGGCGCTCATAAACACACACTGGTTCAAAGGTTCCATTGCTTAGTGTGCAGGGGCGAACGATTGACATGCTACACAAGTCGTGCGACGGGAGCATCAATGCGACAAAACGGCTCCATCCTGTCAGCCGCCGATGCTCACGTTGTCGCCGGGGGTGGGGGTCGGGGGCGTTTGACACTACCTGAAATGTGCAGAGAAGCGGGACGATCGGACTCAGAGAAGGATGGAAGATGATGTGACTCAAGGCACCGCTGACGAGCAGCAACATGGCTTGATCTGGGAACGTCTGCAAGCGCGCACACACACGCACGCACACACACAATTAAGGATCACAAGTGAGTGTATAACTGTCTTTATGCCTGTCAAACGTACAATAGTTAACGAAAACGAACGAAATAACGATAACTACCGTATTTTCCGCACTAAAAGGCGCACTACAATGCATCAACTAGATGGAGCTACGCTCCTTCTGTTCAACTTGAGAGGCGTTCAAGACCACGTCTGAAAAAAGGTAAAATGTAGGAGACTGGACTGTCTCAGAAGTGTTTGTTATTTATTCCTTTGTTGTGTATTCACAAACGAGGAAATCACAAAATAAATTATGTGGGGGGGTTGGGGGGGGGGAGATAGAATTTATTTTGTGATTTCCTTGCGTGATTTTCTGTTTTGATACATTATTTTCAGTTTTTGTAGTTTGATTGAAGGAATCGTTAATTTATGTTTTTCAGAGGCGGTCATGAAGGCCTCTCAGGTCAAACGGAAGAAGAGAAGGCACGGAGACGGACAAAGACGTCACTGTATTTGTTGAGACTGTGAAAACCATTCTTAAAGTGTGTGTTTTAAAAAAAAAACAACAGCACAGCTCTCCCTTTTTCGAAGCTGCAACAAAAACTGATTTAATAAAGCAGCGACACAGTTCACTGAACCAACGGCAAGTTATAACATTGGAAGCATGTCTCCAGCAAGGAGCCATCTTGGGTTCGACATATTACCGGAATGACCATACACAAGGCGCACCGTGAGCTTTTCAGAAAATGGAAGACTTTTCCGTGCGCCTTAGAGTGCGGAAAATACGGTAAATAAATGACAGTATTTGCACTTTGGTCCGTGTGTGTGTGTCCGTTTCTGTATGTTGTGCGTGTTCGTGTTCATGAGACGCGTGTCCGCACCGACACAAAGTGCGGCGGGATCTGCAGGTTGCCAGAAGACTCGTCCCGCAGAATGAAACGGACGGTGTGTACGGCTTCCTGGTTGAAGAGAAAAGAAAGAAAAGCTGATGAAGCAGATGAAACAAAAACAAAAGAACCGAACGTGGAATTAGAAATACTTGTAGGAAGGCCGGACCGGGTTCCGGGAGACCGGCGGGAGCCTGGCGAGTCACGTGGACGATCTTGAGCAAGTGGATCCAAAACTCGGACTAGATGCGGTCCAAATGTCATGTTTGTCAAGACAACACGAAGACAACGTGAAGGATTAAGATTCACGCTGAGGGATAGTTAATGCCGAGAGGCTTTTTAATAGTCGGCGGATACAACAAGCATAAACAATTTCTCGTTGGTGTGACGGTACGCCAAACATCAGGCTAGTAAGGCGATGGCGCAATTGAAATACTGAATATCCAAAAGTGTTTCTTTCGTGTAAACAGAAACTAAATGTGGAAATTTTTTTTTTTTAAAAAAACGCAAGCAGAAATTTCTCTAATCAACAAACCAAATGTACCAATACTTGGCCGCCTTCTCAAGGAACCGACGAGAGCGGTCAGAGGTTTGTGCAATGAAAATATTCAAACACTTTTTAGGAAAGTTCACTCAGTTGACCGTCTTCATTTTAGGGCATGGACGGCAGCGGCGTTTGAATGTCAGGAAATGCGATTTGCACCCAGGGAAAATGGAATCACGTCACAGGATTGATGTCTTTTGGAAAACGGTTGACGACACAAGCACCGCGGGCCATTTCAAGGTCCCGCTGAAGCTCACACTTACGTTCGTGTGGACGGCCGGGCAGCACCTGTGCACCTTGAGAGCAAAACGGACCAGCTGCAAACGCGCCAGCGGCGTCGCGCCTGAACAGGAGAGAAGCGCTCAACTTGCAGGGAGCCGATATCCAAAACCGAGGGGACGCCGACGGAGGATTTCCTGACCTTGGATGGCACACCACTCGTTGCCGGCGAAGCGGAGCTCCCCCGCGGGACACAGGGACATCTTGGGGGCCGTGGCCGTGTCCAGAACGCGCAGGAGCGTCAGGATGTCGCCGAGGGTGGCGCGCGAAGTGGCCTTGCTGCTCGACTGAAGGAAGCCATCCAGCGCGGAGTTGAAGTTGCCGTCCATGCACATGAACAGAGGAACGAGGTCCTTCAGCCGCAGGAAGCTAGACCCCCCCCCCAAAAAAAAACCCGTAAAGACAGCGCCACCAAGAGGTGCCCGGCACGTACGGCGTCACGGCGCACTCACCGACTCATCTGGTTCGTCCGTACCACTCGTAGGTAACGGCTTAACTCTCGGAACCTGCAAGGCATTCATTCAGTCAACCTGTTGACTGGTTAAGGGAGGGCTTCCCTTTCACGGAAGTACGAGGAACACCAAAAGCCAATTCAATTCCAATAATAGCTAATATATATATATATATATAAAAAATTGAATATTTTAACCCTAACCCTAAAATCCAATGCCACCGTCAGGTGGGAAACTGCCCCAATGTGCTCAATTGGATATTTGTTCACAAATTGAGACCACCGATCAGTCGGCAGATTTTGTTTGTTTATTCCACAAATTATTGGTTCCGTGTTGAAAAAGGCACATGCAATGTTCACGGCTCCATAAAGATGCTGAAAACAATCAAATAGCCATGTTTTGACCCTTTACTATTGTCATGGAGAAAGGGGGGGGGCAGAATGTTACGATGAATTCTGATTCGATGAAAAAAAAGTCAGGTGATGAGAAAAGTAAGATTCTCCCCATCCAAAAAAAAAAAAAAAATCACTATTTGTAACAAGACATTCATGATATTGTGACAAAAGTAAGTTTAACAGGAAGAAAGTAAAAAATACTGATGAAAATAAAAATACAAATTTTGTTTGAGATTTTTTTTTTTTCTGTAACGCACTTTAAAATTGCCCTCCTGAGTTTCTTTGCATGTGCAAGTGGCAATCGCTCTGCTCACTTCTTTCGCCTCCAAAACAAAGTTTGTGCGCCGACCGAAGCGACACATCAATCCGGCGCGGTTCCAAGTGCGTACCTGCTGCGGTCCAGCAGCCGCTGCACCCTGAGCGTGACGACATCAATGTCCTCAAACAGCGTGTCCTTCTTGCCTCTGTTGGTGCGCACGCCGACAACGTTCTGGCCTTTCAGCACCGACACCAGCAGGATGTCCTCCCAGGGGCGCACATCCAAGCTGCGACAATCACACAAACGCCAACGTACGGTGCGTTGACTGACAGGAAACCAACTGGACAACACACGCAAGAACACGACAAAAACAGTATCTCAAAGAAACAAATTACAAATGTAGAAAAACTAACAAAAACAAAGCTAAAAAAAAAAAAAAAAAAACACACACAAACTGATAAAAATGCACACTTCAAAAAAACCACGAGAAACAGAAGATCGCAAAAATACATGCTAAAGGCAGACTTCAAACACATCCATCTCGTTACCTCTGCGTCCCGCGTCCTCGACGCATAATTTTCCCGCCAGACGCACAGTTCCAAATAATGTGCGGTTTTGGGACGCAAGGAAATTTCTCAGTCAAAAAAAAAAAAAAAGCAAAAAACAAACAAACAAAAAAAAAACTACTGTTAATCTTTTTTTCCAACAACGATCGCAGTTTGGCAATCGCAGCAATTGTTGTTTTGATCTCGCGTTAAGTAATCTTGCGTGACGAGATTTCCGTTCTCGCGAGACGAGATTGGCGAGAATGGCAGATGAATGCCAAGTCGTGCAACGTTAAAACAAGTGTTGCGAACAAGTGTTGCGAAAGTCTATTGCGGAGATATCGCGGAGGAAGCAGCTAAAGTCGGATCGTTTTTTTGCGCTAATAATCTTGTATGCCTGAATTATTTACATTTTTGCAGCATTTGTTTATAAGAAATAAACCTCTTGTCAATGTATATTGTTGTTGTTTGTGTTATGATCAGATGCAATTGAATAAGTACACCATTTCAGAATTCAAAATTTGGGACTCTCTAAATGCATTCTGATCAGCGAGTCCCTGGGACTCGCAGCAGAAAATTAACTCTGGTGATACCGGCGAAAAGGTGAGTATAAAAACGCTAGAACTTTAACACACACACACACACACACACACACACAGAATGCCAAGTCGTGCAACGTTAAAACAAGTGTTGCGAACAAGTGTTGCGAAAGTCTATTGCGGAGATATCGCGGAGGAAGCAGCTAAAGTCGGATCGTTTTTTTGCGCTAATAATCTTGTATGCCTGAATTATTTACATTTTTGCAGCATTTGTTTATAAGAAATAAACCTCTTGTCAATGTATATTGTTGTTGTTTGTGTTATGATCAGATGCAATTGAATAAGTACACCATTTCAGAATTCAAAATTTGGGACTCTCTAAATGCATTCTGATCAGCGAGTCCCTGGGACTCGCAGCAGAAAATTAACTCTGGTGATACCGGCGAAAAGGTGCACACACACACACACACACACACACACACACACACACACACACACACACACACACACACACCTGTCCCTGATGTGTTTGAGCTCAGGAGGGAAAGTTAAGTTCCTGTAAAACTCTTGCAGTTTTTGTCTGAACTCTGGCGTGAAGTCATCCATGACCATCTGCCTCTGCAGCGCGGACAACAACCTGGCATAAACAAACAAACACACGCATGAGCGCGTAAAACACACACACACTCATCAACGTCCAACTTCAAAGGGTCACAGGAGCACACAGCACCTGCGCATGATCATCCATTTGCTCGTTACGTTGGGGGAGGAGGGCAATACCGGGCAGCACACCCTGCACGCGAGGCGAGAAAAACAAAAATCACAACATGGACGACACACGTACACACACAAAAACCGAGTGACACTTTATTCAGCCCACCCGCGTCATCCAGGCAATGCGGAGAACGTGCAGGTGTACCTAATAGAGTGTCCGGCGAGCTTTGTTCACGGCCCACCTGGCCACCCACCTACCCTTCGGCGTAGAAGAGTTCAAGGAACTCCCGTGCGGCCCCCAGCCTCATGATGGCCGCCGCTCGGCCATCTTGTTGGTCGGCTTTGTTCAAGAACGTCATCACGTACTCGTAGGCGGGGGTGCAGCTGCGGGAGGGAAAACAAAAGTGCCGTCCAATTCGGAAGGCGCGCGCTGGGTCAAACGTGCGTGGGACTCACTCGTAAGAGATGCCGTCACCCGGACGCTTGTCGGCCATCAAGGACGCCATCTGAGCTCGGAGCTCCACTTTGAAGCGCTGCAGCGTGGACTCTGCGCGACGCATTGCACTGGTTATTTTCGTCGGGTGAAAAGGATGGGGGGGCGAAAAGACGAGTTGGCAAGTACCCGCTTGTCGCAGGTGGCCGTCGACCTCGGACAGTGTGACATTGAAGGCCGCCAAGTGGCCCAGCAGCGTGTCGTTTCTCAGCCGGTTCCACAGGTTGCTCTTTTTGTGGCTGTTGCAGTGACACGCGCCTCTCACGTGCCACTTTTCACACTTGCAACGACACACAGAATCTGCGCCGTTAACGTCATGCGGAAACGTGTTCCGAATGAGTTGAACACTTAAAAATTTGGAGCGAGAACCATTTGGAGAATGACCGAGTCACGGACGCCGCCAGTCACTGACCTCGGCTGCCAGTTTGTCGCAGATGTAACAAAAGCACTGGGCACACAGAAGCCGGTTCTCGGACACGGGTTCTCCGCACTCGTCGGTCGCTCTGAGGGGCAGAGGAAGAAGCCGTTTTGAACTTTACACCTCCACCTTTTTCGATGACCACGTCGATGGTAAGTTAGGACATTTTTTCGTCGGTGACATCATATGGCGAGTGTCAGGATCAACAAAATAGCTGTCGATTAAGTCAATCATCGATTCGTTGACGATGAATCGTCGCTCATATCCGTGATGATTAAAACTTGTTTCGGGCTAACAGAATAAATATGCTGTGATCTTGTTTTGCGTCCAAAACAAGTCCAGGCACACAGCATACACTGCGATGCCTCTCTCTGCCTGTCTCACTATCTCACTCTCACATCAGTTTTTAGTCAGCGCTGTAAAAACATAATTCGATTGAACTGGGTCGAAAACAACACAGCAGAAACTAAAGGCCTCACGTAAAAGGATGCCGGGGGCAATCAAAGCGTGCATGGGGCAACAACTCAGCTGGACGGGAGAAGGTGACCACCAAGTCTTCATCCAACTTACTGGGAGACAGCGTACAGTCTAAAAAGACACAACACGCCATGCTTATTTTGTGCGCACAAAGAGTACAGACGACAAAATGGCTGACCCTTCCGCGGCACGTCTTGCATATCGATGATGATCAGTGACGATTCGTAGCAGGATTTGTCCTGGTTGCAGTCGGCGTCTTCATCATCGCTGATGAGGATGATGCTACCAGCGTCCCCGGCTGAGCACATCACCAAAGTCTGTGAAAAACCCCGACAGACTTTTAAAATGTCACGGGGGAACATCTTCTTCGGACAGGGGAAAGTGATTGATGATTTCACATCCAATATTTGTCAACCATTCATTTTATTCACTCATGGCGACCAAATGCAGTGATCCTTTGCTATTTTGCGGTTCGTTTATCACGGCTTCAGTGCATCTCGGATTTTTTCCAAACATTCATAAAAATATATATATATATTTTTTAAATTTACGTCCGCAAAGAAACAGCGAGTCACATCGAGCAACATATACAGTACTACATGTATACGTTTACTGTATTTTGTTATTCATACACTAACTTAACCTAACTTATACATGTTTAAATCTATTAGTATACAGCATTAAGAAATGTTCATTACTACAAAATTTACTTCTCCATGCATGTATACCATTAAATGTGGCCTTATAAATATTTTATTTTACTCATACACATGTACATATACCTATAAAGGGGGGGGGGGTCGCTACTTTGCGGATTTTCATTTACCGCGGGTGGTTTCGGTCCCCATTACTGTATAATAATAAATACACATTGGACTTCTGGACAGAAGTTACAATTCAGGATTGTCATTGTCTCCCATTACCTCAAGATGGGACCAACTTTATTTTTCATGCCAGTCTGTCAGGATCTCTCGAGGATAATGGTTCTCAAATGGGGCCACTTGAGACTTAAAATTTTTATCATCTATTGAATTTAATTTATTTGCACTGGTTAGGGTGTAGCTGGTTGAAAAAATACTTCGCTAGGGTAGAGCAATTGAAATAAGTGGGGGAAGACTGCTCGAGGCGAGCTCGGCCGTGGCTTAAAATTGAGAGAAAAAAGGGGGGGGGGGTCGTGGATCGCTGATTTTTCTCGAGAGGACGACGACAAAAATCAGATTCCAACAAACAAATTACATGACGCCTTTTGGCGAAGCCAAACGATTTTTAAAAACAACAAGCACTTTGGATTCAAAAGTGCTTGTTGTTTTTAAAAAGTTCCAAAAGTTTTGAACAGCCACGTAAGGCTGTCACGACACACAGGCGGAACACAACATTTTGCCTAACATGACAGAGCAACAGAAGTGCTTGGAAGTTGAGCATTTGTGAAGTAAATTAAGAATTTTTCTTCTTACCTATCTGGCCAAACTTTCGAAACAAGGGATTTTTTCGCGCGGCTGGCAAATGCACTTTCCGGCTGCTTTCTTCTTCTTCTTTTACGATTTGACGCCGCTTGGCATTTATTGCGTTACATTACCGCCACCTGTCGCTATTTCTGCGCTCCGCACGACATTCGCAATCTCTTCTTCTTGGTCTCACATTCTTTTCAAAAGTCAGGACTTGTTTTTAAGCACGTATTGAGGTACTGTATTTCACTCCACCAATACTGTACAATAAACACGTTTTTATTCTGAAAGCGCATTGACAATCACGATACAAAAGCCACAACTAAGGTCTCGTCGTTTGTTTCCTGCTGCTCAGTGTGATCCTCGCCGCCGCTCTTTGCTTCTTCCGGCCCTCAATCATCTCGGCTTGAGTTTTGACAAAGGCGGCGCTCAATGCCGACTGCCCGTCCTGCTCGCCCTGAGCCGGCATGCTTTGCAACCACTGCTCGTAGTAACCGCGGAAGCCGTCAATTTGGAGCAGGTAGTTGTTGCGGGACTTGTACTGGAAGGAAAGGAATGAATAAAAGAGCGCATTAAAGGGGAGATATGATGGCAAACGTACGTTTTATTGTTGGTTGGGTCTCTCGGTTATCTACCCGTTTCTGAAGAAATTGTGTTGATGAGAGAGTCGAACTGCAAAATCTCACTGTAATCATGTGATATTTTGGCCTTTTCTTTCGGGAAATAAGATTTCATTTTCTTCGGAATGTACTTTTTTTGGAGTCACAAAACACAATTGCAATATTTTGCATTACAATATTTTATTCTCGAAATATAGTTTGTGTAATTTAAAAAAAATCTACTGTTGTAATACTACACATTTTTTTCAAAGAGATTATACTTTGTTCGCTGAAGCGCTGTCAACACATCTGAAAAATGCTTTTTAATGGTGTGAAGATAAATCATCATGCCTCCTTCTTAAAGGAAGGTCAGTCGGTGTCAGTGGTTGTCACGGTTACCTTGTCAAAGTTGGGGGGATACTGAGCAGCAAACTCCAGCTGTTTGATGATGACTTGGTTAGGCCACACCCCCTTGTCACGCATGCTTTTCAACAGCGTTTTGAGGTAAGCGTAATCCAGACGGCGACTTGCTCGGCCAATCAGGGCAGAGTACACATGCGTGTTGGGTTGTAACCCCGCCTCCTGACAAAAAAACACAGAGCCACTGTTCAGCAGACATGTCAATGATTACATGCAGTACTGAAAATGTAAATATTTTTGTCCCTTATTTTGTGGACTTTAGAAAATGATTTTATGATTTTTTTTTTTTTAAACATAAGATTTATTTCTAGGTATTCAATTCGTGTTGACTCAGCATGATGACCGTGTTGTAATAGGTTTGGATTTTTTTTTTTTAATTGAGCTAGTTTTAAGAAGCAGGTTTGTTTTATTTATTTTTCAGAAAACACTTCACTTTTGATTCGTTTTATAATTATTTTTAGTTTTTTTAATTCCAAGAGTTTTTACTGAGAGCATGATTTAAAAACACACACACACACACACACACACACACACACACACACACACACACACACACACACACACACACAAAAATGTTATTTCTTTAAAGAAAACGTATTTTCAATGTCAGCTTCGGTTAGTCTGTTAGTTGTGGTTAACAATGACATTACTTCCATGTCGGTGAGTAGTTGGAGTCCTTCCTTTTGTCTCTGGCATCCCAGCGCCAGGCTCCCAAACGTCTGCACATCCACGGTCACGTGGCGCTGTCGCATCACACTCAACACGGCCTGCAGACACTCAGACAAAATTTGAAATTAGAAATGAACTTGAATTTGCAGTTTCACTTCACGTCTTCAGCTGTGTAGGAAGGGGTCATAAATTATACTTCATGGGCCTGATGAACTCTGCCTAACAACAAGTGACAAGGCATCACATCATGCCATTTACTTGTCATAATTAAACTTGATGCATTGAGATGAGGATGGTTGTTTATCCGCTCATATAGATAATAATGGATGACGTTTTTTTTTTGTTTTAGTCGTGCCGGTGCTGCTGCTCAGAGGTTGCCACCGTGACATGGGTGACTCATGTCGCCCACATCAAAAACCATCACCGAGTCTACACGTCAACCTCACACATAGCATCGGCGATTGGTTTCATCACCTATTACTTTATCAACTTGAAGTCGATTTTTACAAGAACAACCTGTGACTGGTTGACATTTGGACTGTCTTCATGTACACACACAAGGCACCCAACTCGATGACAATACCTTGGCTGCATCCAGGTCCCCACTTCTGGCAGCCCTGCGAATGGCCGAGTTGAAAAAGGCGGCGTCCAACTTGATGTGGTGCCGTTTGGCCGCCTCCAATAGCGTCTCCAAAGACTGAAGACCGGGCGCCATGGTGTCCGCCAGCAGCGTCAGAGTCTGCAGGTCGGGCTCCAACCCGCCCGCCGCCATCTTCTCCAGGAAACCTCGGCCCCCGCCCAGCACAGCTAGTCTGTCAGACGCTCCTTCCACAGCTCCAAAGGAGATCAGGCCACCGCCGCCCTTTCCCTCCAGCAAGTCCAGCAGGTTTGGGGTGGAGTCAATGGGCAGGAGTGCAGATTCTGCCGGTGTGAGCGGCACCAAGGGGTTTTGCGTCTCGCCACCCCCACTTGGGACGTCGGTTTGGCCGAGCAGTTGACGCTCCAGAAGATCAACGTCCACTCGTTTGCCTGACTTGTTGTGGGACTCGTTTGACTGGAGCAGGATGCCGGAGGCCAGTCCGGGGTCACCAATCCGGCAATCCCTTGCGGTCCTCAAGAGCAGGTTGTAGTTCTTGGAGTCGGGAGCGAGGCCGGACTTGAGCATCTGCCGCCACACCTGTAAACGCAAAAACGACTTATTACGCTTTCACACTAAGAGACGCTTTGGAAACGTGTGCTTACGAAAATTCAAAGTACTCCAAAAAAAGGTTGGTGTGTCCATATGCGGAATGAAACCCTGGGGCAGATTAAATATGCAACATGTGCGATGGTAGAATATTCTGGCAGACTAAAATTGTGACGTAAGCAAACGATCTGGGGACCGCAGCGTTTTCTGAAGCGATGTACCGCAATTGCGTATCTCCTTGTGTTTCATTGTAAAATGCCAATGTCTGAAATAATTGGGGAAAAAAAAAAGAACAACAACAAGACAAATGCTGCATTTAATCCATCTGAGAAACAGCTGCTGCTGTTTTGGTCAGCAACAGAGCGGTTCAAAAGAAAGACCTGCAAAGCCAGCCTGAATCCGAGCTCTTTGTCGTTCAGACATCCCATCAGCAAGTAGTGAAACGTCTCCTGAGTAACGGCGCGACCGACATCCAGCATTTCCTGGAAAAGGACAAACACACCATTAAGCACAAATACAATTAAAAAAAATAATTCTACAGAAATGACAGACCGGGTTTGACTTGGCTGTGTTTTTTTTTTCTTCAAGTCAAGATAACACGAGCTACTGGACGGACCTTGTTTGGTAGCGAATGAATTAGCCATTAGAAAAGATACCTAGAGCAGGGGTCCCCAACCGCCGGTCCGCGGACCGGTACCGGTCCGCAGGGCATTTGGTACCGGGCCGCACAGAAAGAACTTGCCTTATTTCTGTTTTATTTATTTCGGAACACGAAAGATGTTTTATTTTGAAAAATTACCGGATTCTCTTTTACATCCGTCTGTGTCACGCTTGACTCACGTCAAGCCACACTTCTCGGTCACGTGACCAATGACGCTTAAAAACAAAACACTAAAGCCCGCAAAATGAGTAAAAATGCTGCTTGGAGATCACAAATGACAGCGGCCTTAAAAGTACGTTCGAAACAACTGGATCAAAGTTATGGCTGAATACTCTGAGATCGCCACAATAGCACTGTTGCTATTTCCGACATCCTACCTGTGTGAAGTGGGGAGTTTCTGCAGCAACGGCGACTAAAACAAAATTACGAAGTAGACTGGACATAAACCACACACTTGAGGTGTCATTGTCTCCTATTACCCCGAGATGGGACTGTCTGATTGCAGAAAATCAAGCTCGGGGCTGTGGTGAGTTGTCATTTTCATGCACTTTGAATTTGCGTTGTATCGTATTTTGAAGGCATTAAACATTACCAGAGCGATAAGAGTGTTGCGACCAGATTAGACGCTACTTGTGTTTATTATTATATTTCGAAAACACCACAGTTTTCATGCAGCTCATACCATATTATTTTGTTGTATTAATTCGCCACACCTTAAATGCCGGTCCCTGAAAATATTGTCTGACTTTAACCGGTCCGTGGGGCAAAAAAGGTTGGGGACCCCTGACCTAGAGTGCTCGCTTCAAACTGTTTAGTCTCACTTGAAGTTTACGAATAAACTAATCAAAAAACAATGAGAATTGCACACAGTGTATTTCACCAAATCTTGATGAAAGTTGCGCTGTTTCAGTGCAAGCGCAATATACAAAATGCCATCCATACGCTAACAAAGTTGCACCGTGATAACCCTCTCGGCATTTTTTTTTTTTTAAAGACACATAACACACAAACACACATAAACGGAAGACAAATTGCACGTCGGCGCACACAGACCCTGAGCGTGTGCATGCAGGCGTGCAGGTTGCCGCTGAGCGCATGCCACTTGAGGACGGCGTGGTAGGTGGCCGAGCCGAGAGTGAGGTTCTTGCGTCTCACTTCCCGTTCCAGCTTGAGCGCCTTCTCCAGAGCCGCGCGTCTGTGCGGCGACTCTGCGCAGGCGTTGAACAGAGCCGTGTAGGTGGCGTCCGACGCCTCTAGACCTCGCTTCTTCAGCTGCAAGGCACACGTGTTCGAAAGCACAATGACATTTATTTGGACAAATACTGTATATAGGAATAAGCGACGAGTTAAGGCGAGGCGTTTATTTTTGTTCAAGTGGATGATTTCTTATGAGAGTGGAGGCATGCAGTGGACTGAATTGGGCAAAAAAATAATAGAGACGACATTTATTCAAGTGTTCGGGTGTCCTGATAAGCGCTTTAATAGACTGTGTAAGATAATGTCATGGAAAATAGTAACACATAAGCGTCGTTTGCAGAAATTGCTTCTTTGAAATTGTGTGAACAAAAATGCAGTTTTTTAACAGACTTTTACATAGTATATATAATATAAAATCAAAAAGGAATGCATGCTAAGAAGAAAAATAATTGATCTTTCATGTTCAAAGAAATTGGCGTTTAAGTTTATTTAAAAGGTTGGCTGAATGAAGACATTGGGATCATATTAAATCACAAATTTGATATGAAAGAATATTTAATCTTTCAAAAGACATAAATCAGGGGTGTCAAACTCATTATTGTCGTGGGCCACATTTTAGTTAGCGTTTCCCTTGGAGGGCCGTGATGACTGGCAGCATATAAAAAAGTCAATAATAACGGTTTATTCAACTCTTGATTAAGTTACTGTAATGAGGGGTTTGCTCACAAGAAAATGCTTATGTGTCCAATTTATTAAATATGACAATTTTAAAATTTGGTCGAGCATCATGGACTGGACATGTTTGATTTGCTTTCGCAGGCCACATCAAATGATGTGGCGGTCCAGATCTGGCCCCCGGACCTTGAGTTTGACACCTGTGACATAAATGAATACTTAAACACATCTTAATATAAATAATTTTACGTATATATACAAACATGAAGAAAAAAAGGTTCATATATATATTTTACTACACGTGTGTGCCATGTGAGGCATCCTCACGTCGTTGTAGAGCTTGAAGGCCTTGTTGAGGTGTCCGGCTCGCCCGCAGCCTCCTATGAGCACGCTGTAGTTGTACTCCTCCGGCTGCAGCCGCTCTCCGCGCAGCATGTCTTTCTCAAACATCTCCAAGGCCTCCTCAAGCTCAAATGTCAGCATTTTCATCAATCAGCCACACAGCATTTGCAAAAAACATGTATGCATCGCGGTCACGTTTGCGACTCTTACTTATCTCAAGTGCCATTCTCTTGAGAATAGAAGGTATGGGTATGACTGCTTTCCCGCTGGACCAAAACCTTGTCTTGAGACAAGACTGGAACCTTGCCAAGAGACTCACCATTTCCCTCAAGATGAGCACCCTCATTATCTCAGTGCCAGAAGCTTTTCTCTAAACCGGGGGTCTCAAATTCCATTCTTTGAGGGCCGCTTTCCTGCTTGTTTTCTGTCTCCCTGCTGCAACACACCCGATTCAAATGATCAGGGCCTTTGTCAGGCCTCTGCAGAGCTTGCTGATGAGCTGATCAATTGGATCGGGTGTGTTACGGCAGGGAGAGATGGAAAACGAGCAGAAAGCGGCCCTCGAGGACCGGCGTTTGAGACCCTTACTGTCATCAGCAAGCTATGCTGAAGCCTGATATTGAGCCTGTTCATTTGAATTAGATGTGTTGCAACAGGGAGAGTTGGAAAACATGCAGGTCAGCAGCGCTCCAGGATCTGAGTTTGACCTTCTCTCACGACTATTGTATTAGATCTTTCGCTGTCATCGACAATCTTCTCTCGTGACTAAAACCTTCCCTTGGTACGATGACTTTGAGACGCTTCTTTGGGACTTCACCATTTTGTTGTTATTCGGACATTATGTGGTCAACGACCTTGTCTCGAGACTTGGACCTTGCCTGGGTACTAGACTCTCTTGAAGATAAGAACCTTAATTTCTACGTGGCATAATCAATTTTCTTGGGACTAGGTTATAAATAACACTCACCTTCCCAGCTTTAATCAGCTTCTTGCATTGTAAGAAGTACCAATAGGTGGTATTTCTCCTGCCGGGCCTGCGTGAAGTTTCCTCCGGCTTCTGGTCGTCGTCGTCTTGTTGGTAGCTCAGGTCCAACATCTCCGGGCTAACTTTACGAAACGACCTCCGGCCGGAAATTTCGGCGGAAAGGGTGCCGAAGTCTTCATCAGACGGCGAGGCGAACTCCGCGTCCTGCCGCCACGCGGAATCTGACAGGGAGATCCGTCTGACGTGCACACCGCCGGGAGTGAGGAAGAGCCTCACCGCGGGTGATGGTGGCGCTCCATAGCGGCGAGCAGCTCGCTTGGTGACCGCTGATAGACGGGACAATTTAGCACCCATGAATGACATGGTTGCCCCATTTCGGCAGCACAAAGTTGCTAAGGACGGGAGCATGGTTAAAAAAAATAAAACGAACAGATCCCAAGCCCCAAAGAAGCTACAGTATTAATCATCTGTAGACAATTTATCGTGCTGTTGTTTGACGAAACTGCCCGGGTGTGTCATGCGCGCCGCCATGTTTGATAAGACAGGAGTAATCGAGAGTCGAGCAAATAAAAACGAGACCAAATATGATCAACTCCTCTGGCACAATTGAAATGCAAATCAGAATAACATTGCTAAGCAAAAGAAAAATACAAAAAAAAAAAAAAAACCGAAACAGATTGAAAAAGTAACATTAAGAAAAATTTGATCATTTAAAATAAAACGAAAAATTCTATGACGGATGCTAAGACTTTTTACGAGTTAACATTTGAATATGTATCATTTTAATTTCCTTTTAGTGTCGGATTTTATTGTGAAAGGGAAAAAAGTATTTAAAAAAATCATAATTTATTGTAACTGTAGGTCCAACATATACGTTTGTAAACAAATACATCTATTCCTTTGGCACTGATAAAAGAGTGGCATGTTATCCCCCCCCCCCCAACCATTTTTTTTGCCCATTTGAGGCATACAAGACATGTTGAGAAGAAAAAAAACCACAATGAGCAGTGCTCTTTGTTAAATCGGTTAATAGGTTCCACTTAGTTGCACTAGTGTGGCGTCACACCATAATTTATTGTAACTGTAGGTCCAACATATACGTTTGTAAACAAATACATCTATTCTTTGGCCCTTAAAAAAAGGGTGGCTTTTTACCCCCCCCCCCCAACCATTTTTTTTGCCCATTTGAGGCATACAAGGCAAGATTAGAAAGAAATGTGCTTGAAAATGGTACAAAACAAGCCAAATCAGTCATTTCAAGTGTCAACTTCAGCAGCAGCAGCACCAATGGCGTTAGGATTGTGTTGGCATCACCATGGTGACAAATGCGGCGGCTGGGCCACGTGACTCTGAAATAACGTGATGCCGTCCAACAGGGTGAGCGGGATGTCTCTGATGACGGAAGGCAGGTCTTCCTGCTGTATCGGGTAAATGACCGCAGAGAGGCCCGGACGCTCGGAGGAAAACCTGCAAGAGAAACGCCCAAAATATTAACAAAGTATGTCATGTCATTGTCAACACTGCGTATGCTGTACAGGGTCACTCGGGAGTCAGAGTCCAACCCAGCTGACTTCGGGCGAAAGGCGAAATCCTGAACTGGTTGCCAGCCAGTCGCAGAGCAAAAAAAGAGACCAACAACCACAGCCACACCGTCAATGAGCAGGAACCGAACCCACGCTGCCTGCACTTACCCAAAACATGAATCGCTAATATAAATCACACAGCCATAAATTTGTGCTTTTATGCAGACCTGTCAAGGAGAGTTTTCTGGAGATTGCGGCAGGCCACCAAGGTGCCACCGGTGAACATGTGGCACATGACCAGGCGGCCGCAGCGCTCCACAAATGACTCAGCCGCCGCCCCCTCGAAGGAGCCGTTGCGCGAGATGAGGCAAAAGCGTTGCAGGCGAGAGCAGCAGGAGAGGGCGTCGAAGAAGGACGAGTTGGCGTTCAAATAGGGCTGCTCTAACCTGAATATACACAATCACAACAAATATGGTCAAAATGAGCCGAAAATGTGACCTTTGAACCAAAATGGTAGAGTTCCTGTGTTTTGTCAGGCATGGCCTATTGATACGTCTTTGTGCATCTATTTATGACAAACTTGTAGACCAAATGTCATGTTGTTCGTATAAACCGGTTCTGAATTTTCTAAGACAAGTTTGTCATTGACGGACCTCTTGAAAATTTCCCAAATAGGCTTAAAATAAATCACCAGTTCGAATCAAAACAGCAGACGACATGCATTTTCACGCGTAGATTTTTCATGGCAGGATTGTCGAACAAATGCTTTGGGGGCGTCCGCGTTACCTGAGTTCTCGTAGCTGTGAGCAGTTTCTAAGCGCCTCCAGCAGGGAGGCGTTATAGTTCATGATTTTCAGTGTGCCGATGTTGGCGAGCGACAACATCTGCAGGTCCTTGCACCGCGTCACGAGGTGGGCGAGTCCCGTGCCTCGAAGGACGCCGGGCAGGCCGGCCAGCGTCAGGCGGCGCAACCGCCGAAAACCTCCCAGCGCCGCCAGGTGGGCGTCGCCAACACCGCGGGCCCACGCGCACATGCCGCGGGGCTCCACACTCGCTCGGGTGCACGGCTCCAGGCGGGGCAGCGCTGAGACGAAACCCGGCCCGATGAGCTCCAAGGCCTCCATGGAAAGGCATCCGGCGGCCAGGTGGCTGATTCCCAAGGTGCTGTCCCCGACAGCTGGGGAGAGTATCCAAAAGATTTATTCAAATCAAAACTATAGTACAGGTAAGAATTCTGTTTAAAAACAAAATTCAAGAACAGCGGTTGACAGACGAGATTCCGGCCCAACACCAGCGCTCTTTTCTTTATCCTCAACGTAAAATGGTAGAAGTAGATTCTTTTTCATTTGGGTCGCCACAACTGCTATATTTCCTCCCAGTGGCCAGGAAGGGCACAAAGGACTAGCAGGTACAACAACGGTTTAATTCTTTATATTCTTTTTAATTATGATATTACTCTGTTTGTGCTAAAATTCTTTATTTAAAAAAAAAAACGTTGTGGGGCAGGTTAAACAAAATTTGTTCCATCCATTTCAACGGGGAAGGACACGGTTGTTGAGAGTTTTGAGCATGTTTGCAGAACGAATTATCACAATGAAAATACTGTGTTATGCAGTTGTGAGCTCGCATTTTCAATTTTATTTTTGTGTGTGTGTGGGTATTTTGCCATCTTTTTAAATCTCATTTTATGGCAGAGGGCCCAACCGATTAAAGATGATGCAGATTTTGATATTTGGCATAATAAAATTCCAATAAGGGATTCATTGAAAATAAACTAAATTAATTTGCCAATTTTCAAAGAGCTACTATTGGCTATTGTTTTATTTTTATGATTGTCTTATAGAGTAGAATACTGCAGTAGAGTGCTATTTTTCTTCTTTAAAAATAAATAAATAAATAAATAAATAAATCATTCCGCAATTTTCTTAGGTTGTTGTAGCGGGTGTTCGAACATCTTCACACCAACCTTGGGTTCCTGTTTCCGTGCCAACTTTGTAGTTCTGCACGCCCACTCGAGGTAGTTTTTTCAAGCCGCGTAAGAGTAAGGATGACGAGTTCTGCGCGGCACAGAGATGCGACTGCATGCCGTCCGAAAGGGCGCAGGCCGGGAGGGTGAGCGAGCGAAGGTGCCGGAGTTTAGCCAGGCTGGCGCACAAATGGGGCGTGGCCGGCGGGAGTGCGGCGGCGTGCTCGTGATGGTAGTGTGTGTTCATCAGGTTCAAGTGGCGCAGGTTGACGCAGCAGGAGGCCAGTCGGCTCATGTTGGCGGGGAGCAGCTGATCCTCGGCACCGCGGCCCTCCGAGTACGGCGCGTGGTTGATGCCGCTCAAGTTGAGGCTCAGCAGGCGCGAGGCGTCTCGCACGCCGCCCTCCAATAGAGACCGGAACACCTTGTGAGTACAATAGGTAGGGAGGTAAGTGTTCATTCCATCACACTTTTGACAGATTAATAAAAATGACATGGCGACATATGCTTATTATCGAACTTGCAGTAATTCTATCTTTTTAAGGGCAGTTTCTCTCGCTTACATTGTGCTTCATTGTGTTTCTAGGCAAGGCAGCTTTATTTATAGAACCCATATACAAGGTAACTCAATGTGCTTCACATTCCAAAAGCACACCACTGAAAAGCAAAACAACTAAAGGCAGTCAAGGACAACGCAAAGAGAACAAAAGTATCTGACCAAGATTGCTTCAACATACATTCCCACCATTTACAAATGATTTCAAGCCATTTAAAAAGAAAGAAAAAGGAGCTTTCTAAAATTACTAAAAGGCCTTACAGTGAAATTGATTTCAAAGACCTTAATCGAAAGGGGTTGGCTCGAGTTTAAAAATAAACTCGCATTTTCACTTGGGGCTGACTCGACTTCTGTCGCGTGCTTTTTCCATTTCTGTGTTGCATAACAGCTAAATGCTAGTTCACCATGTTTACTTTGAAACCTGAGCTCCACTAACTGACCCGAGTCTGCAGGAAGACAATTATATGTTCTTTTTCAATGGTCTTATTTATAAAAAAAAAAATAATAATAATAATAATCAAAGGGATTATTGACATTTCAATGAATTTCAATGTGTCAAATTTATTTGACATACGAGCTTAGTGCAGAACAAAAATAAACTCGTGAGTCAAGGCACCATTGTATTGCAGTTTTTCGGCTTCATTTTAGTTTGGAGCGTTTTTGGTTTTTTTTTTTGTTTTTTTTTTGTGTGTGTGTGTGCCACAGGTACAGATGACGACTGACAGAACCCTTTCTACGATGGAACTTTCCTGTACAGGGCAGGACAGCGGCTGAAGCTCAGGTGCTTGGGGCTGGTGCCTTCCAGCGCCTGCTTCAATGACGAAGAGTCCAGCCAAGACCGGGGAAACTGCAGGGCCTCCAGGTCGCCACGCAGGCCCAAGCTCTGGGCCAACGAGGGGGCGGTGGGCCAGCGGGCCGGGTTGGGGCCGGGGACGGACACCAGGAAAACGCGGAGGCGCTCCGGAACGTGAACACTAAACACGGCCAGGTAGAGCAGCAGCAACGTCTGGTTCACCTAAGCACAAAACAAACATCGCCTTTCATGGCTTTTGTCGGCAAATCGTCTCATGTAGCTTATTGGTTTCTGTTGATGTATGTCTACGTCTTGTGGAACAAAACTAGAACTATCGAGCCTTTGAAGATGCCGAACAGAAATTTCAGGAAGGGGGTTGTGGAGGAAGCTATCGCCTCATGAGAGGTTTATGTATGATGAGAATTTCGGTGTATTGTGTGGTGTGTTTGTTTCTAAAAATGTATCGGTATAGTAAAAGTGAAACGGATGTAAAAATACTCATGGGTTTGGGGGCGAACCTCTCCTGGAGCCAGTCGGGCGCTGAACTCCTCCAGCCGCTCGTAGTGCGGCACGCTGCTCTGACCCACCATCAGGTGGCAGCTGACGCCAGTGCCCTCCCTGGTCACGTCCGAGATGTCGAACTGCAGCGTCAGCCTGACAGCACACAAACGCAACACAATACTTTGCATCTTACTCGCATGAGAGTAAGCCGTGTGAAAAAATACCGTCCAGGTTTCGTGCTCTATATGCAGACGAAACAGGCAGGATTGCTTTGAATCATATTTAATCAATATCATATTTTTTACACAGACCTTTACATTTTATTTTGTAATTTAGCTGATATGATACTTTTAAAACTTTCTTTTGTAATTTATTTTTAATTTTACTTGAATTTTCTATCTGTATTATATGTACTGAAACATGTATTTTAAATCTATATAAATTTACAAATTATATCTATAAAATTCACAAAATTACATATGTCTGTAATGCGATATCTGTGAAATATTTATTCTGAACAAAACTCTTGAATTAGATTTTTGTTTTGAAACCTATTTTTAGCCTTAGAACTTTGAAAAATTGCCTGACAAAGGACATATTTTTCATTTAATTCAGATTTTTGTGCGTGATTTAACTGTACTTGATCACATGTGCAAATATAATTAGTGTTTTAGTTTTGACATTCATTTTCATGCATTTTTAAAAAATGTATTTTACATTTGAAATTTAAACGTATTCACTGTAATGTCATATCAATTGAACTGTACAAATTATTTTTCATACAATTCTTTTGAATTTAATTTGCACCTATTTTTTACATTATTCTTCATGGTTCAGTTTCATTTTCTGTTGTAATCTAAGCTTGACATTTGATGCATTTGGTTTACATTTTTTTTCTATTTATTTGCGCATTTCATTTGATACTTTTACCACAATTAATTTCGAAAGGAAACATCACCTTTACTACAAATATTTTTTCTGAACATATGTGAATTCAATTATAAATTTAAATGTTCTACGCCACGATGCCCCCCCCAAAAAAAACAAACTTTGAATCCAATTTTTTTACTTTTAATGACATTTTCATTCGGAATTTCCTTTTAGTTATTTTTTTTAATCGTGAAATGATTAAAAAAAAGAAAAATAATTGACAATAAATGTTGTAGGATGGCCACAGTCCACCCTGGACACTAAGAATGAAGACTAGATGGTCGGGTGGCTCCCGTGCGGTCCTTACTTGCGAAGCTGAGCGCAGCAGGGCACCACCCCGTAGCTGGGGGTCAGCAGCGTCTGCCGCAGCTCTGCCAGGCGGCTGAGTCGGTCCACCGCCTCTCCCGCCAACTTGCCGGCGTCGAAGCCCGGCTGCACGTCGAAGGCCAGCGAGCGCAGCAGAGGCAGCGAGGCCACCAAGCGAGAGAGGCGCGACGCCGTCATCCGGCACCCGCTCAGGTCCAGACGCGTCACCGCCTTGCAGCGTCCCACCGAGTCCACCGCGCTGCTGTTCAGCCAATAGACGCCGCTGAGGCTCAGGGACTGCACGTGATTCGACAGCTGCCGCAGGGTGTGGCGAACCGTCTGATCATCCATCTGTGCAAGAAGAGGGGACAAATATGAGGAAGATGACAGATAAACGTGTGAACTGTACACCCGTTTGTCTCCCCGCGTGTGACATGCATGTCCATCTATTATTCTGCCTGTGTGCATGTGTGTACCGTGTACTCCTCGGTCAGGCATACGTGCGCTAGCAGACTCTTGTCGCGGCACAGCGTTTGCAGCCGTTGGCAGACGGGCGCCACGTTGGTGAGCAGGTCGCACACGGGCACGTGGCGCAGGATGCACAGAAGGATCTCGTCAGACAGATTGGACATGCCAACCGCTGCCGACGCCATCACGAGGTCTTCCTCGGCCTGGCCTGCATTGAAACGTTGACCAACATTTGTGGGTTCACCAAAATGAAAATGGAGACAGAGCATGACCTACGCTTGATTTTTTTTTGTTCACTGTAAAATGTTGCCCAGAAATGTTGTTATAATTAAATACATTTCTATATTTAGTTAAAATAAAAATGTAGTTTAAAAAAAAAAAAAAAACTAAAACTGTACATGGGCAACATAAACACATTTTATACAGTATTACTGTACCTGAAAATTCTACACATAAATAATAGAAATTGTTTTTATTCATTTTAAATTGTGAAACGTAATAAAAATGGCAAACGTCCATGAGCTAATAATTGTTTTTTAAATTATTATATATATATTTTTTTTATGTCTGACGGGTTTTTCATACAATTACGGAAGAGTGGAGTTCACAGAAAATAAAAATAAAAATCTTCAGAGTGAGGCGTTTGAAAGTGATCCGCGCCACATAAGGAAAGGAGATACTTTCTTGAGTCATGCTGTTGATTCATAGCAGTTAAAAGATCCCTCTGATCACTGATGGTGGACATACACTGAATCAGAATCAAAATCGCCTTTATTGTCATTGTATAGCATATAACGAAATTTGGGTTCATTTCGTGAAAAATAAGATAGAATAAAATAACGATAACGAAATTTGGTTTCATTTCGTGAAAAATAAGATAGAATAAAATAACGGTGAACAAGCAGACTGGGAGAAATTTTCGCCACGAACAGAACTGTGACGTTGAAGTTCACCTGGCGATGTACCAATTAGCCTACATGCTACATGGTGCTAAATTGTTTATCCTCCCACCTGGTGAACTTGTCGCTCCTTCGACGTCTGAAATGTCAGCAGCGCCGCTCAGCGTGGACACCGTTGACACTATTATTTTAGATGTCAGGTGCTCAGCCGCTGAGGAGACATGTTTGCTTTCGGGCTTCAATTCTCCTCCCCACCGCCTCCCGCTTCGCCTTCTTGGCATGTACGGACATAATTCATCGCTGCAAGACGGCGGAAGAATTTACGCGTTGCACCCAACGCAGGTCAAAGCAGTCTATTTCCGATGAATCGATCAGTCCGAGCAAGATGACGACAGCCTCACACAATTAGCATCAGCGGAAGAATTGGTGAGTTGGAACTCCTCGAGTGGAGTTGACGCTCATAATTCCCCTTGGATCTTCCAATTCTGAATTTAATTTTGGTTAATCACATGCTGTTAGGACGGCTCACCGAGGGGCCCTCCGTCATCTGTCAAAACAAATCGCTGATGCACGTCGTCTGGTGTGAACATGTTATACATCTTTTAAAAGCTGAGTTTCTGGAGATTTGAATGGTGCCCAACATTTTACAGTTCTCAAATTTGAACTGGAACTTGGATAGATCTCAAGCTTTGATCCTGTAGTGTTTTCAAGTCCTAATCAACATTCTAAATTCATTTTCAAGGCAGATTTTGTGAAAAGAAATTGGACGAACATATGATTCGCCTTTTCTTTCTGTTTTCAAACATCCATTGTTCAGTGACAGGAGCGCTTACACAGATTCTGACTGTTGTGGGGGGGACATTTTGAATATTTCATAAAGAGACCAAAACTATGTTGATACTCCAAATGGTTCAAGAACAGCTACAAAATTAATTTGGGTGCACCTTTTTTCAGGCGTTTTTGGCAAAAATGCCCTCAGCCTAAGGGGTTAAACAGTTGTGATGTCTTTATTAACATAAAAAAGATACATTTATAGTTTATTAGTTTATTTCATTATTATTTTTTATAATAGTAATAACAATAATTCATTATTAATATTTTTATTTATTGATATATAAATTTACAACAAAATTGACACTAAAGTTGTACTTGATACTTGATAAATCGGCTGTTGCAACCATTTAAAGTCAAACACTAAATTAAGCTAAGCTAATGTCGAACGCTACATTAAGCCAAGCTAATGTCATAAATGGCTTATCAACATTCTTTTTTCATATGTGAAATGTCATAAACGGCCTATCAACATTCTTTTTCATATATGACACCATCTGTAAAAGTGTGTGTATCTGATTGCTAATTACTCAACTCAACTTTATTTATATTTAAAAAGCTAAAGCTGTACTCCCAAACAAAGTGCTCTGCATAAAGTCAAAAACGGACATAAAAAAAACAAAGTTAAAACAATACATTCATAACAAACATTAAATTCCTTGCCTACGTCAAATGCTCAAATGACAGGGATTGGTTTATTACAGCAGTTGTATATACAAAAGAAAATATGACACTAACACTGGCTACATCCCTCGTGATGATGTAGTCTTAGCTGAGATGAAGTCATTCCCCAGCAGTTGTTAGGCTTCCTTAGTTTGGCGACACAGCGCGGCTCCTCAGACAGCCGCAGGTGAGGTACTTCATGGCGGTCATGCTGATGTGCATGAGCGAGCCCAGGTTGAAGAGCATGTGGTAGAAGGCGTGGACCGACAGGCCGCCCGTCTCGTCGGCGTACTTGAGGGCCACTATGGGCGTGTACAAAGGGTTGGTCAGATTGCGGAATCGCGGACTGCTGGCTTCGATCACCTTCTTGGTGCACTGTGAAAATGGCAGCGGTGGCAAGAGTACTCGCACTGTGGACTGAAGCAGGAGCATAGATACAGTACTTGTGCAAAAAAAAAAAAAAGTCTTACTCTGGCTATGTCATCCGGCGTTTGTCCCAACGTCTCAAAAATGTCCACGGAAGACGGCAGGTAGACGTTCTTGAAGTAGTGCACCGTGTCCGGGTCGGTCCCCGGGTACTCCTTCTGCCGCACGTCTTGTATCATCTTGGCCTCAAACTCCGTGTGAACAGGGCCAGGCTCGATCATCGACAACCTGAGAAGGAAAACGCCAAATATGGGATCACAATTCGGTATTATGTATGAACGGCGGTTCTCAAACTGAGCTCCAAGGGTCCCTCTGCTGTAGCTTTCGGGGAGCTTTTCCAAATCCAGTTCAACATGGCGTTAAGGGGACCACACTGTATTTATGAATAATTGGTGTTCAAATTGTGAGAGGGTCCTGGGGAAAAAAAGTCTCCTCCAGTGTAAGGTGTCCCCCGAATCCCAAAATGTTTGAGGATTCCTGACATATCAAATGATGCTTACGTGACGTTGAACTTCAGCAGCTGCACGGCCAGACTCTCGCAGAAGCCCTCCATGGCAAACTTGGAAGCCGCGTAGACGTCGTTGAAGACCACTCCTGTTCAAAGAAAACCAACCAAAAGAGGGTCTCCTGTATATAGGACTGGAATCGGTCCGTAAATGATTTTTTTTATTTACGATAAACGATGTATCTTTGTTCATCTATCTATGCCAGCAGTTGGTCGTGAGAGGGCGAGACCTTAAATGCTCTTCCACTAGATGGCAGCACGTTGAATTGTGCATCCACCTGTTGCTGTTGATACGACAGAATAATCGCTTCGTGTTTGACTAAAAAGGCCAAGATTCCACACTAAGCGAGTGAATTTGTGAGTAAAGTTGAACAACGATGCTCACGATTTCCGTCTACTTTTGGCAACAAAAATGAATGTAAAATATGCGCCTTGACTCAATTAAACAGTGATTGGTGAGAGCTTCGTTTCTGCTGTCCATTTTGTCTCTGCTGGCGGTCTTCAAAGGGACAGCGGTTTTACTTTACTCTCAATTCATCACTTGAAGTCGCAATGCAATTTTTCCCAGCGTTCTTGAGTGCAGCTTGGGGAAGTGGCCGCCGCCCACCTTGGAGTCCCATGACGCTGCTGACCACGATGATGTGTCCCCCTTTGCGTCTCTTCATGTCAGGCATCACTTCCTTGATCATTCGGATCACACCAAAGAAGTTGGTTTCGAACACCTTCTTCATCTCCTCGATAGGAATGCTCTCCAGGGGGCCCACCAGGCCGATGCCCGCGTTGTTGACTAGTCGGGGAAAAAACACAAACTTGGTTCAGTGAATTGACTCGGTTAGGTCAAGACATCGTCGGAGTCTGCAGTGTTTCTGGTGAGTCCGTTGACTCAAGTCAGTCACACGATGAAACCAACCGTCTGTGTCGTTTCTTTTCCGAGATCCTCTGATTTGTTTTCCAATCTTGAGATGGCCTGGCGCTGGCCCCACCTTACCTCTCTGAGCTCAAGTCTGCCGCCCAGACACTACTAGATGCAGCGAGAACTAAGCGGAGGTATCCGAGCGTCCCGGTCCCCTGTGGATCCAATGAGTCCTCTCCCTTAAGTCCACCCAATCATTTTAGACCAGGGTGTTCAGCGAGTCTAACCGAAGTCGGTGTCACGATTTCTCTGAATCTGCGAATTTAACTCAGGCAACCGATTCATCGGAATACGACAGCGTTTTGTCGAGTTTTCGTACGCCAGCCAGACACCCAATTCACCCGAGTCTGTCGTGTTTCTTGGCTCAGTGCACTTCTGAATATGTTGTTTCTGGAATGCCAGTCACACAGCCGAATCATTTGAGTCGCTTGCTTCAACCGAATCTTCTTGTCGATCTTTTGTTTTTTGTTTTTTTCCCCAGCGACTCTTCTTACTCAAGTCACCCGATCATCTTTGTCGCGAACCGGTCGTAGCCTTCCAGGCGACTCACTAAGGACATCGACGTGGCGATCCTTGATGCCGTTGATGCACCGTTTGACCGACTCGTCGCTGCACACGTCCAGCACGGCCAGAGAGAGCGTTTTCCCATACGCTTCGCCGGCGGCTTCCACCAACTTGTCCTTGCGCTTCAGGTCCCGCATCGTAGCCACGACTGCGGACGGAGCAAGCAAAGGAAATACCTCCAGTGGTACTAAATTGTCTTTGACTGTCATAACACCACTTTGTTAGCCACGCGACAGGTTTTGTGATGATCTCCACTTCCGTGATTTCCAGCGGGAATGAGGCCGAGGCTACAAACGGCGGAGCAGAGATTACGGCTGAACGAGGCTATAAAAAGACGCTCACTACGCTGCGCCGTGTCAAACTGAGTTCACTGGCTGACACGTAACACACAAAAGATGCAGTTGAGTGGGTGTCGTTTGAAGGATTCCCCGCTTTGTCTGCGTTGCACGGACAAAATGGCACAAACGCATCATAAATCGTGTCAAAGTGGTGATGGGATGGACGGATTGGATGAATCTTGATGCTAAAGATGCTCACGTGCGCCAAATGTAACGCAAAGTAGCCTTAGCGCATGAGATACTTGACATATTGGTATCAGTGCCCTGGAATAGCCCTCAACAGCCCCCATCATTATTGCAACGTATCTTCCGCACAGTTTATTTGATTGATTTTGGATGCATAGCAATATGAATTAGGAATGAATGCACCTACCGTGGTAGCGCTTGTCTGCGTCCTTGGCCAGCATGACGGCCATCCTCAGGCCGATGCCCGACGAGCAGCCGGTGATCAACACCACTTTCTGGCCGCCGCTCGCCATCTCCGTCCGCTGAAGGCCGGGGCGGGATGAGTGCCCAGACCCTAAGAGGATCAAAGTCACATGGACAAGACGCGGATTAACCTCGGTGAGTCCCGCGGCTCAGGTCCGGTGCAACACGGCCTCCCCCTTCTTTTTTTTTCTATTTTAAGACATTTTTATTTACAAAGAGAAAAAAACTCAAAGAGAAATTATTTGTTCGTGGGTCTGAGAAGTGCTTTTAGCCATGTTTTTCAGGAGGAAGACCCATCTCAGGCCAATTTAACGATTGCTAAAACGAAAAGGATTTAACATTACAAGGGTCATTTTTCATGTCTTTTGGATTTCTGGATGTTATTGGTGATTTTGCATTGTTCTCCTCCTCGCCATAAACTGAATCATGAAGAAAAGTACATTGTCTTTCTTTAAATACACGGCTCCAGATGGCCCCTACATGGTGGCATTTTGTTCCTGAAATTTGAGACAGCGCAAGTAAATTTTCATCGACTTGCATCTGTGTGACCAGTCAATGTATTTTCTTGAAACGTGGAGTACATTCTATCAATTATGATCACATTTTTACGACATTTAGCTCCCGGGGAACAACCAAATTCCCAATTTTAGTAAAAAAAAAAAAAAAAGCCGCATTTATGGAAAACGTGTGTTCAGTGTGCTCTAATCCCAGCTGCCTTCTTCACCCCCATAAACAAAATGTCTTTCCAAAAGCAAATGGCGGCTTTTTGAACTTTTATAGGTGTTTTTTTTTTTTGACCGAATTAGGAGTGAGACCATTTTACGTTTTACTTTTATTGTGTGCCTGCGCGTGTGCGTGTGTAGAATGGCATGGCAAAGACACACAGGAATCTTCAGAAGCATATTTTTATTGGTTGAGCAGCAGTTTTGTCCTGTCCTAGCATGCTTTGACTGTGTGTGTGTGTGTGTGTGTGTGTGTGCGTGTGTACGTGTGTGTGTGTGTGTGTGTGTGTGTGCGTGTGTACGTGTGTGTGTGTGTGTGTGTGTGTGTGCGTGTGTACGTGTGTGTGTGTGTGTGTGTGTGTGTGCGTGTGTACGTGTGTGTGTGTGTGTGTGTGTGTGTGTATGTGTGTGTGTGCGTGTGTGTGTGTGTTTGTGCGTGTGCACAAACTAAAGATGGCACAAGTGCTCATTTGTAATTATGCGTATATGTCTTGTGTAATTTCCCGCACTTACTCGACTAGTCACTTAATAATGCTAATTAAAAGAGAAATGAGGTGGATGGAGTTTCATCAAGAGGAAGGAGGGAGAGAGGAAAGGAGGAGGTGGAAGGAGGGGAGAGAAAGTGAGGGAAAAGGAGTCCAGGGTGGGAGGGAAGAGTGAACGTGCAATAATTAGAGGGGAATTTTTCTTCCCTCCCTGCCGTTGTCGTTTTCCGCCATCCAGAAAAAAAACAAAAAAACAGCGCGCTTGGAAATTTATCACTTGAATTGATTGAAGGCTTCCTTCTTGATTGATTAGGAGGAGCAGCAGCAGGAGGGACGCAAAGGAGGCCGAGAAGACGTCGGACGAGGCAGGATGCGGTGGGAGGATGGATGGACGCTGCTTCTCTTCTTCACCGTCGGGCTTCACAGCTCAATAGCAGGTAGGAGGAAGGCTTATTCGTCAGAACAAACCTTTTTTTTTTATTCTATTTTTTAAAAAATATGACATGAGGGGAGCACATTGGCCAAGGGAAAAAAGTCACGTCAGTGGTACCTCAACTTACAAGTGACCCCACCTTTGAATTTTTGAGTTATGGGACTTCACCCGTCCAATTATTAGTCTGCAGTTGTGTGCAAACATTTTGGTTGCGTGCGCCAGATGGTGGCAGCGAACTTCCCAGCTTGGCAATTTTGAGCACGTCTTCGGAAAGGAGTCAAGTGTTTGCATTCAGGATATTGATTGCTACTCCCGGTCGAAGTTTGCCATCAAACTAATCATGCTGTCAAACAAGCAAAATGCATTAACTTTTGCGTTAAAAGTGCACAAGCTTAATGCTCACACAACGCGGCAAATGCCATCGATGGACTAACAAAACCAGCATCAATATTGTAAAGGGCAGCAACACAGCATACCGCAAGCACTATATTTCTGCAAAAATGGGTGTATTGCAGGAAAAAAATCTACATTAACAAAACTATATTTCTGAAAAAAACTATATTTTTTAAAAAAAAGAATGGATATTCTTGAGACAAAAGGTTCTATACCCCCCCAACAAAAAAAACAATATATATAGAGAGAGAGATAGATATATAGGGTATGAAGAAAGGTTTTTAAGATGTGGTTAGGGCTTCAAGTTAGGATTCCTAATGAAGTTGGTTTTCAAGCCAAGCTGACTTTCTGTGTCCTCTGCGGGCTGCCTGTCATCACCTCCCCCCAATCGGCCCTGAGCGACACCTTGTTAAAATATCCCAAACCGCCATCTTGTGCGCAAACATGCTCATTATTGTGCTCTAAGTACATGGCCAAATGTCATTGTCTTGTTTTCGTCACATTCAAAGAGGAAAAAAATGAGCCACTTGTTGATAGGCAGGGTTCGCAGAGCTCAACGATTGAAACAAAAATGATGCCATTTCAAACATTTGGCTCCGACTATCAGCTAATGCCACTCGTTGCTCGGTCCAGTTCCATCGGCTCAAACTTGCAATGCCCCCCGGACCGATGAAGGAAATGATCACTTGCTGCAATAATTCGCCGGACTGGACTCATAACTGCCCCTTCGAGCGGTGAAACAAAGTGCCGCGCGCCAATGGATGCTAGCTTCAGTTAGAATTGCCAAATTTGAGTAAATGTGGAGAAATTTGTTTTCGATAATACATTTAAGAATCAAATAGAAGCCATTTGGTGCGTTCAGTGCCCCCAAGGCAGAGCGGCCACGGCACCAATGTTAAGTTACAGATCAAAGACATGACAGGTGATTTTTCATTTCTCAAGTTTGTTCTTATTATTATCCAAATGATGGTTCTTATTATTGTGGGGAGCTGTACACTCGCTGCACATTGACTCGACACATGTCATCGATGTGTTTGGACTTGCTCTTCCATACCTGCGCTTACTTTGCGCCTCGCTGCATTTTTCAACCCTGTGCTGCTCCTTCATACTCCGCCTAACTGTGTGAATGCTGCTCATTTTTTTTAATGCCTGCTCGTGTTAAGATAAGAAAACTTTTATTTGTTTCACAATGGAGAAATTCCCAATTTACAAATTTGTACTAGATTTACTTTTCAAGCCACTGTTGCCTTTCTTTTAGCTTACCAGTCAAGTGTTGCGTGTTATTTATTTATTTTTTTTTGTAGTCCCCAAACTCGTCCGCTTTAACTTCACTTAGTTCATTCCCTCACTGTAAAACACAAATATGAGCCGGTCACATCAAAGGTCACCACATTAGCTATATTCCAGATTCAACACAAATATTCGACCTTAATCTAATGTTGGCCGGGCTGGGCTGCGGCACGCCCGCGACCTTTGTGAGCATAAGCGGATCACTCAACTCAACTCAACTGTATTTCTAGAGCACTGTCAAACAGCCATCGCTGCATACAAAGTGCTGTACATGGAGCGCTACACAACAGTAAAGCAACAAATCGGTAACAAAAACCAGATCACATAATTGATGGATTCTTTTGGTTGCATTACAAACTTAAAAGCATTCTCTCAACGTGTTGTTAGACAGAATGAATGAATGAATGACAAGTTGGCAGGTTCGTTGCCAGGCAGAGTTCATAGGCCTCAACCCTAACTTCCCCGAGGGCCAATGAAAAGATGTGCTCAGCAGAGCTTTTGTCAAACTGAAATCACAACCACCACATGGGTCAGTGAAAAATGGATTGAGTTGCTGCTGGACAAAATGGGCCATAGGTTGGAACGTAACTGGCCTTCAAGCTCATGTCTAATTTTCCGGTTGTTGCTCGGCAAAATTCACAGGGCTCAAACTTTGGCCGGGTGGGAGCTTGATCGCAAGCTTTACACCTGGATGACTAGAATTCCACCTGTCAGTCATTCCTGGAAAGATGAACATACTTGCGTACACGACTTTGTGTGTTGTAAATAATGCGAACAGTCAAGTCTGGCCTGGGGGCTTAGCGTGCTCGCTTGTAGCCGCTAGCGTGACCTCCACTAAGTATTTCCACTATTCCCCAAACACCTCCATAAATATTTTTTGATCATTCGAAACACCAAAAAAGTCTGATTTTAATTTAAAAAAAAAAAAAAAATGCAAATGACATTCAAAATATTATTTCCCTTTCTGGGGTTTGCTTATTTCTCCTAATACTAAACAAGGGTTTGAACAGGTTTTTCTCACATCTACTTCCACAGGAATAATCGACATATTTTTCCTATATATATTCATATTCTAGTCATTTTATATGCGTCAGATTGTATCGGAATATCAATTAATGTTCATTTTGTCAAAAACATAAATCTAACCACGAGCCCAAATAAATTCATTTTCTCATGTCGGGTTTTATAGCTGACCAATGCGAGCACAGCAAAATTTTTGCTCTCAAAAAAATTCTAACGTGGACGCCGCCATATAGCGGGCGCAAGTGAAATTGTTGCCCGCGAGACCAAAAAAAAAAATTGGGCCGAGCAACTGTTTGTGTCTCGACAATCGCGTCAGTCGGGTGACTTGTAAGTGGAGCTATCAGGAACATTTTGGAACGTGCTGGACAGTGTGATGGTGGAGGAATGCACTCCTCGCTCTTTGTTCACGATGAGAACGTAAAAAAAAAAAAAAAAATAGGAAGAATGTCGGAGCCCCGCTGACTCGCAACGTGATGACTTTGAAATGCCTTTGACACCCCAGCGAGACCTGCGATCTACTGGGATGCTCGTGCTAATGATCCATCCACTTTATCGTGTGTGTGTGTGTGTGTGTGTGTGTGTGTGCGTGCGTGCGTGCGTGCGTGTGTTTTGAAGGGCAGCAGGAGAGATTTTTCCATTGTTTTTGGTCAAGGAGGAAATGAAACACATGCTCTCTCCATTCTACCGTTTGACTTGGAGTCATGCTTCCCTTTTCCTCTTGGTTTTGGATGTTTTTTTTCCTGCATGAAAACAATACACTTTGCTATTTTTATTTGTTTTCTTCCAAAGCAATGAGAAAATGTGTTTAATAAAACCTAGAAAATCTTTTTTTTTTTTTTTAATGTAATGTATCTAATTGCATCTAATGAATTTGAATTTTAAAAATGCTTGCATTAGTTCAATGTTTTTAAATGGGAAGGCAATTTGCAATTTCGGTATTTTAGCAAGGAACACCATATCGACGTATATAATTTACTTTTGTGGGCCAGATACATCGATGTGGGGGGCTGGATCTGGCTCGCGGGCCTTGACTTTGACACCCGTGTTTTAACCCAACAGCCAAGTAAATCATTTTAAGTGTTCTTTTCTTCTTCCCAAGCAACAGGGAAAGTCATTGTTGTTGTTTGACGTCACCATTTTTTTGGATTAAATATTTTAAAAAACAGACTCAAAGTTGAAATGTATTTTTTGTTATTTTTCTAGAATAAAACCGATTAAAAAGGTTTTGTGGGGGGGGAAAATCCAAAATTATTCTTTTTTTTTCAGATAAAGAACATTTCTTAAAAATAAGTTAATTTTATTGTGATTACAAAAAAAGACTTGGTCCCCCTCCCCCCCACTTCATTTTTAATCCGACATCATTTTTGTTTTCCATCTTAAAGCTGCACCATATCAAATATTTCATTCCAGAAAGTCATTGTTAAAATGTTGCTTTTTATTTGTTTTAATTTCCTGCTGGTCTGCACGCTTCAGACTCGCCAATCGAATTGGACCCGTCGTTCACATCAGAAGCCAGTTTCGTGTCTCCAACCATGACTGCCCCGCAAACGCATTACATTCTTTGCCTGAGCTCACATGATGACACACTAATTACCAACACGCACTTTACCGCACTCCCCCCATTACAACAAACACCCCATCTGACACACACACACGCACACGCACACGCACACACACACACACACACACTGTCCGATAAGTTGTTGACTGTTCAATAAGATTGACGGTGGATAAAAGTATTGGGACACGTGTCGGAAGTCAAAGGAAGTCCGATACTCCAGAGGATGAGGAATGATTAACGGATCGGTAACTTTATGCTTCGCTCAAATGCTCCTCAGGCCATGCAGCTGCAACGCCATTGCGTGCGTGTGAGTGTTGTCATCCGATACTCCATTGTGTTAAGTTTAGCTCAGCAGGCTCGCTTCAGCAGTTTTATAGACAACAATCAACATCCTTTGCTTTGTTGAATAAAATTTGCACGCAGGTGCACGCACACCTCTAAAACAGTGGCAACACCAGTTACAAATATGCAGACGAAACATTTTTTCAGTCCCGACAATGTAAATAATATACACTCTTCATAAAATGGGGATAAACTTTCATTCTATGTTTACTCTGGAGAACGGGGGGCACGTGGAAATACATTTTGGAAAATACCGAAAAGTCAGTTATCTGTACATGCACAATTCAGGTGGGGGCCTGTGTCAAACTAGCTCCATCGCTGCATAGTACTCATGACTGGTCGGTTTTGTAACCATCACTCTGCATCGGGTCGATGTTATTTGCAGTTCAACTTGCAGTAAGCCTCTCTCTTCAAGCGCATGCCTCCATATGCTATGTGTACTGTACATACTGTACATACTCTGCGCCTGCCCTTTTCATCCACGTGCGCGCGTTTGTTTGAAGAGCAAACTGTCCGTGTCTCGTCTTGTCACGCTCACGCCAAACGTTTGTCGTGCCACTTGACTGAATGACAAAAAAAAAAGCAGAGGCTGACTTCACACAAGCTCGTCGTCACGCATATGTTGACGCCATCAAAAAATGCTGAGGCTCGCTGTCTGCACAAAAACAACAAAGGAAGCAACACTCTTATTTAGATAGCTAGCTCGTCAGCAAGCTAGATGGATCAGGTCAATGTTAAAGTGATGCGCTGTGCTGCGTTTTGTTCTTCCATGATTTTTCTGCGTTGCGTTGTAAAGCTGCTTTATTTTTCTGCTTCTGTTGGTTTTCCCCTCACACAAGAAAAGGCTATTTTTGTTTTTTGTTGGTTTTAGCCAAAATAGCAGGTTGTTTTTTTTTTTTGTTTTTTTTTTTTTGCTTGTCTGTTTATTTGGTGGGGGTGGGGGGTTCAATAAAAGCAATGCTAATTTGTTTGTGTGTGTGTGTGTGTGTGTGTGTGTGTGTGTGTGTGTGTGTGTGTGTGTTGTTTTGTTTTGTTTTGTTTTGTTTTCAAGCTTGAAGTCGACTGACCTCTTATGACATGTTTGGGGATTTTTCGACTCCCTTCTGCTACTGTTGTGTGACTATCACGCTCTGAGGTGTGACGAAATTCCGGCCAACAAGGCATCTTAATCTTCACATTATAGTTTGAGTACAAAAAAAAAATCTGAAGTCATTCAACCCCTTAGTTTCTTGACAAACCACCGAGCAAGCCATTTTTGTTGTTGGTTTTTTTTTCTTTTTCGGATAAAAGCGAAACCTCTCAACATTTTGTTTTTGAGGCAGGGCTACTTTGCCGTCATCTCGTTTTAGCTCAGCGACCAGACAACAGACATTTTAAGGCAAGTTTCTCAGCCAGTAAAAGCAACAATAAAAGCAAATCATTTTGTGGTCACCACATAAAGGTAAGAATTACAAATACGTGGACACACGCACACACAATACATCTGGCAGGCTTCAACCAGACGTGTGTGTGTGTGTGTGTGTGTGTGTGTGTGTGTGTGTGTGTGTGTGTGTGTGCGCGCGCGTGTGCGTGTGTGTGTCTCGCGCGCGCGCCCGAAAGCTTTACGTCATGCTCACAAATCCACGTGAAGATGATTCGCACCGGTCGAGACATGTCAGCCACTTCTTAGCTTCTCTCTCCGGAGCTCCTTTTCGTGACTTTCTACATGTGGGTGGATGTCGCCGATTTGGATTTTTCATCCAACAAATCTCACTTTACAGATCAGCAACAATGCACCTAAAGTACGTTTTTCCAAACGGGAAAGACAATCGGGAGTAGTTAATGGACTGTTGCTATCAACATGAGAGAATTCAAGGAAGCATAATCCATGGTTTTTTGTAACCATTGAAAATTAAAAAGCAATCAAAGAACCCCAAACCAGTGGTTTTGTAAACAACACAGTCACTTTAGAGTGGTTTGGTCAACAAATGTGTGTTGTTGATTTTTTTTTTTCATCCAACATCATAGACCATTTAGTCTCCAACAAACCAAACATTTGTTTCTTTTTTTTTTCTTTTTTTTTTTTCTTTTTTTTTTTATGAAAACATTTTAGTCTTCAAGGAAAACGTAAAGACAATTGAGAGTCCACAACAAACTGAACATCAAAGACACTTTACACTTCTCACCTGCGTACTGTACATATTTTTCTCAACTTTAAAGACAATTTCGAGTGTTTCACAAAGCCGATGTTGGAGTTGTCTTTTTGTTTCTTGTCTTTGGCAGGCAGTCCAGTCGACATCCTGAAGGTTCTGGAGCTTTCCGAGGACATGGAGGGCGTGTCCCTGGAGGCCGGGCTGTGCACCAGCAGGACAGGCCGAGAGGATCCTGACCTCGCCTTCAAGATCAACAAGAAGGTCCAACTGAGCGCCCCCACCAAGCAGCTTTTTCCTGGTAAAAGAAAGTCCGACCGGTGAGGTCTTCAGCAGAACGACGTGGCCGACACGAGCTAAGTTTTCATGCGCTCTTGCGCTCAGATTCTCCGTTCCCCGAAGACTTCTCACTGATGACCACAGTTCGAGCAGTGAAGGGCTCGCAGGTCTTTCTGCTGTCCCTGTACGACCCTCAGGTTTGTGTCACAACATGTCCTTATGGGAGGGGGGTTCTGTTGGAAGAATTTGGTGCAAAGCAATACATTTACTCCCTCAACAAGAAAATGAGGAAAAAGTAAATCACTCTAAATACTCTCTGGTTGCACAATATGCTTGTCAGGAGTCGGTCAGGTCTTGAACTCTCCCACTTTTTTTTTTTTTTTCCCCAATGGTCTCACAGGGTACACAACAGCTGGGTCTGGAGATCGGACGTTCTCCGGTCTTTTTGTACGAGGACCACAAGGGTCAGCCCACTCCAGAACTCTACCCAACTTTTAGGAGGATCAACCTGGCGGATGGCAAGTGGGTAACGCACCAGAGTGCAAATCACCTGACACACAATTCCCAGTTTTCATCAAGGACTTCTCAACGGCCCTCACGTATGTGTTTTTGGAAACACCCAATTTACAGTTGATAGGCCGTTTCATACAAAAGGTAACTCAATGTGCTTCACATAATTAAAAGTACAACATTGAAAAGTATTGCAAGCAAAAGAATTAGAGACAACTGTAGAAGAGACTTGAAAGTTCTGCTTCCGGTCTATACTGTATATATTGCTGAATGGTCCTGAATACGTCAAAGAAATGGTCATGGAATATAAACCCAGTCGGGTCCTGAGTTCTGCAGACTCGGGTCAATTAGCGGAGCCCAGAATTCAAAGCAAACATGGTGAAACAGCATGTAGCTGTTATGCTGCGTGCCAATGGAATAAGATGCAAACAGAAGCATGCACGCTTTGAATTCTTGGTTCAAAGCTTTGCCCCCCCCATACCTCTTATGATGGTCTTTTCAAGCATTTTTGGAAAATTAATCTTCCAAAATCTTTTCCTTGCAGTAATTTTAGCTGTGCATTTCTGTGAACATCTCTTTGACGCTTCCACTAGGTGGCATCGAGTGGCCTACAGTGTGAAGGACCAGCAGGTCACTCTTTATTTAGACTGTGTCAAGCTGGAGACTCTGAAGCTGCTGCGGGGACCCCGAGCGTACGTCAGCACCGATGGCGTCACCGTGTTCGGAACGCGACTGCTGGACCAAGACGTCTTTGAGGTTGGGCTAGCTCGATTCCCTAAAGTGAGCGTTTTTGCATTTGCCTGCAGTCTAGTCAAGAATTTAGACCTTTAAAAAGGTAACCTAAGAAGTGGGGGTGGAGGGGGGAGTTGAAATCCTAAGTTTTCATTAAATTTTTTCCCCGTTCATTTTAGGTAGGTACAGCAATTCATCATTTGAGGTTTTTTTTTTTCATCTAAAAATATTTTGCAAAATATTGCTGATTAAACTTGTTTTAATGATTTTAAAGACATTCCAGCTTGCCTAACAAAAAAAAAAAAACAACAACAATTTTCGGCCGAAAGAAGAAAAGGAGTACTTCATTGCATAAAATTATCATAAAGCATAATGAAAAGGGAGTGTAAAGAAATAAACTGGTTTTACAAGATGTTGGGACAAGCCAAAAGTCAAAACAACCGGATTGTTGTATGTGGGCCTCGTGACTGACATCCGGAACACAGCCTGTTCGTTTCTGTGTGAGCGCGAGTTGTGGCCTCCAGCAGCTCGTTGGCGGGTATTCTCATTTTGTGTTGGACTGTTAGTAGGCAAATGTTCTCAGAGTGAGAAAGAGAGACGTACTTACAGTGTTTGATTTCAATAAAAATCTTTCCCCGCCGGGTAAAGAATGAACAAAAAAAATTGGATTTCAATACCGAATAATTAACTTCTTGGACAGGGTGACATCCAGCAGCTGCTGCTGGTCGACGACCCTGCGGCGGCCGAGACGTACTGCAGGGACTTCATCCCCGACTGTGACGCCGCATTACCCTATGATAGCATCATCATGGATAACGCCGCAGACGAGGTGAGCCCCCGCCCCCTCCCCCGCCGACCCCACACTCCCACGATCACTTCAGGCAGCCCGCAATGTGACAGGTGCTGAATGTAGTAAATCCAAAGCAGCCCGTTGGGTTTTCTGGCTTCACAAATATGGCAAGTATTCATGGACCACAAGATATTTGCTCCGAGGTCCAAAAAATACTTGGACCAGCAATTACACTAACTTTCAAAGTCACACATCTTCATATGTTTCCCTATAGGCTTGGCACATCCCTTGCCCTCAAAAACCTGAAAACAAAAAGTATTAACCTTTTTTTTAAACAGCGATTAAAGGCACCGGGATTTGCAAAAGCAAATATATAAATGTAAAGGTAGACATGTCTGCATTTGATCGCGTGGTGTGGTGCAGCCTCCAAAACACACGGCCAGGTTAAAATTAAACAGAATGTAATGAAACAATCTGTTTGTTCACCACGATTCAATGGTATGATTCATTTTATCGTGCTGCTCCTTCTGCTGTGCCTGCCTTGGCCACTGGGAGGCAGCATAATAGTCATAAGGACCCCAGAAAATAATGAAGAAGAAGAAGGTGTCAGATTTAATAATACTTCATCGAATACTGTGAAAAGGAAAGAAACAAAACAATCATTTAACTGCCCCCTTCGGGCTCATGATATTTCCTTCCACTGCTATGCGGATGACTGTCAGATTGATGTCGCGATGGGCAAAAAAGACCCTTTCTCGTTGGGGCCACTTTTTAAATTGTCTCGAGAAAATCAAGACCTGGATGGCACTGAAGTGATGGTGTTTGGTGCCTGTTGCCCTCGTACGTCCCTTGCGGACTTGGGCCCCCTGGCTCCTGACTTTAAGCCAAGACTCTCCAAGTGTTGTTGAGCTTTCAAGCTGTCTTTGATATTCATTTTGTGTTTTACTGTTTGTCGTTGCCTGAATTATTTTTGCTCCACGTACAGCACTTTGTTTAGAGCGGCGGTAGTGCTCGAGAAATACAGTTGAGTGGAGAACTACATCCAAAATATATGTGATGATGTGTTTACAATGATTAGTCTATCAGAAAAGTCGCCATTCACTTTTGTATTCCCTGGTGGTATGAAAACAGCCAACATTTATTTTTCAACATGTATATATTCGATTTTTGTTCGTTCCAAAAACGACAAATGCTTTTTTTTTTTCCTTGCACCGCCTACCGCTGTGTGATTTACGATCTGGCTCTGGATTCAAAAGCACCACAGGATGCCTCTTTTTTTTTTCTTTTTTCCTTTTTTTTTTTTTTTTTTCTTTTGAGGATTTATTGCGGTCACTCCAGATCTCACCGACGAAAGAGACCAGTCCACATTGAAAGGAAAACAGTGAAGGAGGTTCCAAATAACAAGTGAGATCCTGGCAGATTTTTATGTTATTTTTGGGGGAGCAGATACTCTGTTATTTGTGGAAAAAAAGACTTTGAATAATTATTGTTTTTTATTTTTGTGGCTAAAATTACCATCGGTGTATATGCTTATAAATGAAATGTATTATTATTATGTACAGTTCTGACATCATTTAAATCTCGCGCTGCAAATCCACAAAGATGGTCTCCACTTGTCATGTTGCTTTTAAAAACATTGAATCAGCACTTCAAACACATCCCCCCCCAAAACATTACACCCCCCCCCCAAAAAAAAAAAAAAAACGGAAAAGCAGCGGCAAAAACAAGAAGAAAAGTTGGTGTCGGAAAGGCTAACACGTTCATGACGCAGGCCACGATGGACTTTGAAGTTGATCCGCTGCGTGCTCCTCAGGTGGACGTGACGCCAAAGAAGCCCGTGGTGGAGGAATTGGACGAGTACGACTTCGGCGATGTCTTTGAAGACGTTTCTGTCTCCACGGTGACGACTGGACCCAACCTCACAGAGTATGAGGTGAGAGTGGCGTCTGTTCCCATTTGCCTTTTTTTGTTTGTTGTTTTGTTTTTTTTGCCGTTCACATCTCATTCATCTGACAGATTTTCGAATACGAGGACTACGACAATGCCACGGACGACTACCAGGTGAACGAGTACGAATACGAAGAAGAGGAAGTGGATGAGCGATACAGGCCGGCCGAGAGGGAAGGAGGATATGGTCTGGACGCGCAGGTATTAACCAAAAGCTGCAGCACCATTAGGAGGGCCTGCGTACTCTATGAGGGGGGTAAAAAAACACAGATCCAAACAAAGAAAGATACTGCTAAATTATTTGAGATAAGGGGTGTCCAAACTTTTTTTGCTTGAGGGCCGCCACCACTATGCGAGATGATATGGGTGGGATCAAATATCGCGAATGTGATGTTTCGCATCGTTTACGCTTACTCTACTGTATCGATACCAAGCGTCAATTATGGATGAGGTAACACAATACAGGGGAGACAAAATATCAGTGTCATGCTAATGATTGAAAAACCATCTGCGTGGGATCCCTGCTGTCGGCAATCGCCCGGCTCTAATTTTGGGCATCAGTGGCAAGGTGTCAGGCTGCTACGATGGTTCAAGTAAATTTTGATCCTGTTCTTGTCTTCCAGTTCATTCCAGAGAAAGGAGAGAAAGGAGAGCCGGCACTTTTGGGAGTGGTAAGAAAGCACATTTTAAAAGACGACCCTCATTCCATCCTTGCCAATTCGGGGACCAAGACAGTTCACGGAAACGGCCAGCAAAAATCAAGGAGCTGGGAATGAGTCAATCGCTGCGTTCAGAACCATTCGCTCATTCCCTACTCCGGCGTTACTGGAGAAGGACTATTAGAAAGTAGACGCGATCGATCACTCCTTAGTCAACGCTACTCGGATGCGATCGGTTATGTCGTTGCCTGCGTGCGATCGCGACGTACAGGCTCAGCATCAGTGGATGGACCTTCCTTCTTTTAGAAATTTGGAATAGAATAAATCAATTAATCGCTGGGAATCGGGATAAAGCCTCGCTGCAAATAGTAATTGCCTACAGGTGCCACATAACGGTGGCAGAGGACTAATTTTGTCTGAATGAGGCTCCCTTCCTCTGTTCGCATGGTTTCCTTGGCAGAAAGATGCTGGGGGGGGGGGGGAAACAGCAAATGGGTGAGTTTTTTTGGGCAAATATAGGGCTATAGGTTCCCCCTTTAAAGCTGTGAATGAACAAATTTGCAAATGCCGAGCCGCCAATAATCAGGGATTCGCCGTGTATCGTTTGAAGAGGAGTCTTTTTTAAACAGGAAAATAAAAACAAAACACTTTATGTCTACTGATGTTGCGATGTTGCTCGACTTCTATGAAAGATATTTTCGTGACGTGGTCGGCTTCAAAGTGCAGTTTGCATGTTCTCATTTTTGTCATTAGCCACAATGTCGTCATGTTTTCCCTTAAATAACGGCTGTAAACGTATAATCGTCTCACAAAATTCTTAAACACACACATCCATCAAGGAATTATTGTTCAGTTTATGTTAGAAGATGTCTGGTAAAAATTGCAAAATCTCATCTTCATTAAAGGGGAACTCAAGCCAATTTTTGGGGGGGCAAGAATACGCTGTATGTGCCACCACTGATTAAAATTGCGTTTGCGAGATAAGAATGGACCAACAATTCAGCAATCTCAAGGGGCCGCCATTTTGGACAATATTACCCGCTGCCGGCGACCGAAATTATCCTCACATCAACCCCCAGCGAATGTCATGGGACCAAAATCGGAAAGTGGATTTGCAAGACTCCCTTTGTCTACCAGGGGGTTGAGGTCAGCAGAGCTTGAACAGCATTTTTGCAAGCAACATATTTCACATTTCTTTAAAAAATATATATATATAAGGGAGATGACCAGTAATCATTTTAATTTACATTTTAGCGAAACATGTCAAGTGGACACAAATGATTTGCTTCATCAGAGCATGTAAAATGATGTTTGAGTTTGCCACCTATACCCACGGCACATTGCAACAGCCCTACAAAATAGCCAACTCCTTTAAAATAGGAGACTTTTTATTGGCTAAGGGGGATTCCAAACAAAGTCTAAAATCATGTTTGAATAGCCACATTTAGAAGATTTTTTTTTTGTGTTGTTGTGATTTCAGGGCACGCAATTTGTAGGCTCGTACGGGCCTCTGGGACCTCAGGTTGGTGCCTTCGAGGATATAACAAATTCAAATGTGGAAAAATAGCAACGTTAATTCCTCCTGTCTGCGCTTGCGCAGGGACCGGCGGGCCCTCCCGGAATCACCGGACTGGCGGGACCTCGAGGAGACCCCGGAGAACTGGTCAGGGTTGTCCTCTATTTGTTGTCAAGTGTGCTCTGAACTGCTCTCATCTATGCGGGTCTCTTAGGGACCCCCAGGACTGCCGGGCCTGAACGGAATGGACGGGATACCGGGACTGCCGGGAAACATCATGGTCTTACCGGTAACATGGAGCGAAAACAAACGAACAAACCAATAAAAAAGGAAACAGATTTCTCATTGTTCTTCGTGGTTGTTGTCACTGTGCTAATTCGAACGCACGTCACCAATTTATAGTATGCAGGAACTGGGCAAAGCTATATGGTCGTCTGTATAGCCACTAGGAGGGGTTTTGAGTCTGTTTGTGTGTGTCGCATCGTCACAAAGCGGCCACTTCGCTGTTTGTATGTGCAGTGATTTATTTGTTTCCCCTTTCCTTTCAAAGACCAAAACCAACCCATAGTAATGCAGGAACTGGAAAAACGTTATGTGTCCGTCTGCATAGTCACGAGGAGTGAGTGAGTAAGTGAGTGAGTGAAGTAGAAATTGTTTTTTTTTTTTTTCTCTTTAAAGAGTTAACCCAGATACAAGGATGGATGGATGGACATTCAGGATCTGGAAAAAGCCATAGTCTTGAGGCTTTTCATGTGTGTGGTGGAATTCTTTTATTTATTTTTATTGTAAATTCAGTCACTAGGGTTGCATCTTACTGTACTTCTGTTTCTATAGTTTTGATTCCATTAGCAAAACTAACCCTTGTGAATGTAGTTCATTGATTGTTGCGGCCGTCCACATGGTCACAATGGTGGGATCTTGCGTGTTTACGTCTGCAGTGGAAATGATTTCTTTTTCCCCCGAAAGAAAAAAATAGCCTGACAAATGATAGGAGAAAGTCAAGCATCCATCCGCATCGCCACTGGAAAAGAATCTTCAATCTCTGTTTGCGTTTGCAGTTCCGGGCGGGCGGCGGTGAAAAGTCGGCCACCGTTTCTGCGCAGGAGGCTCAAGCTCAGGCCATCTTGCAGCAGACCAAGGTCAACGAACACTCACCTCGAATAAATCGGAGCGGATAGACAGCTGTTGCCTCTTTAAATCGCGTCTTACTTCTTTTTGCAGTTGTCAATGAAGGGTCCTCCTGGTCCACTTGGCCTTAGGGGACGACCTGGTCCACTTGTGAGTTTTTACTCACGCGCACGCACGCACGCACACACATACACACACACACACACACACACACACACACACCAGTTTTCAACAATGTATTTTTGTTGTTTTCCAGGGCATACCAGGCCCATCCGGCCTGAAGGGAAGCAATGGAGACCTGGGACCACCTGTAAGTAAAAGCTGGTTGTCATGGTAACACCCCCTCCTTTTGTCCTAACACCGCGGCCCCACCCTCAGGGTTCACCCGGAGCCCCTGGAATCCCAGGCCAGAATGGACGTCCCGGGAAAAGGGTGCGACTTTTTTACCTTCGGGTTTATACCTGTGCGGCGCACGGAGGCAAACGTTTCTTTGGGTGTTTGTCAGGGACGAGCAGGGGCAGACGGCGGGCGAGGCGACATCGGAGAGACGGGTGTAAAGGCGAGTAGCCGAGGCGACCGCTCGGCGCAATCAAAATGTCATCGTAAAAATGTTTGTCCTCGCAGGGGGACAGAGGCTTCGACGGCCTGCCTGGTCTGCCCGGAGATAAGGGACATAAAGTAAGTTGGACAGATAACTCCCATTTGAGGGGGGAAAAAAAGACACCAAAATGGGGGTGGGGGGTGTCTAGCTTAACAGGATGACCCAAAAAGTCTCATGGACTTACGCTGAATGGCAAGTCGGCCATTTTTTTGGTTTGACGCAGCCATTTAGGGCGAATTTCAGGGTTGGAAGGTTGAACAACAAAATTTGAAATACGATCCCTTGACAGCAGTTTCACGAATCAACAGGAAATTGCCATCTTGGGCTAATTCCGGGGTTCCTCCGAGAGAATTCTCTTGGTCTTTTCAAAGCGACATATATATCCAAAGCACGTGACATGCATTAGCTCTGTGGATGAAGCTGTGTGGCCATCTGCATGCTCAGTTAAATCCATGAAGGTCATGCTGCTCACGTGAGGCCTCACGAGTTGCTCACCAAAACAGCAGCACTCACCAAAGCACATGAACGGTCTCCCGGATGAATTAAAGTTTTACCGTAAACCAGTTTGAAAAACTCGATGGATTTTGCCGCCATTTTCTATGTTCCCTCAGGGTGAAAGGGGAAAACCAGGGGCCCTAGGTCCTGCCGGAGAGCCGGGAGAAAAGGTACAAATTGTCGTATTGATGTGACTAACGTTGCATGTCTCCTGGCGGTTGCTTTTGAAGTTGTTGTTGTTGTTATCATGCGCAGGGTTCTGAGGGCCCACCCGGACCGAGAGGACAGCCGGGCGACGCTGTGAGTGCTCCCAATGCAACTGAAAGGCTTTCGCACCACTTGCACAATAGCCGTTCTTTCCTGAAACCAAAAAAATGGTTCTCGCATTTTTTTCTTCAAGAAATCAACGAACCCGTTAGTGCATTGAAATTTTGAGAAATAAGGACTCTCGGTTATGTCCCATCAACCCAGATTCGTACTCAAAACCTTAGAACTGTGAGGCTCACCACGAGAACATTGTGCTGCCAGGCCTGTCCAACATATTAAGCCCAAATGACCGAATTTGTTTGAAATGCGCCACAAAAACATTTCAAATGCCAGATGCACCTAAAAGCCGAGGCGATCACCTTTTCGCGCAAAAGAGGTTGTGCCGCAGCTAACGTAAGGTGAGGCTAGTTTGGCTGAAGGACGAGAAGAAAGATTTTGTTTGAAGTGTTGCTCTTTACATCACCATGGCAACCATGGCGCTGTCGACACCCATGGGAATTAAGTGGAACAGCAAAGACGGTGCCCCCCCCCCCCCGAAAAAAATCCTACCATATTACATTATTACTTTTGTCATTCGGCATATTTCGTAGTATGTATATTTATAACTTTTGAATTAAACACAGGAGTTGAATCACATTTTTTTTTTGACACCAATACCCAACAAAGATCTTTACTTTTGGAATTTTGACAAGTGCAAAAATGTGTGCTACAGGGGCCAAGAGGTATGAATGGCCCTCGAGGTCGTTCGGGACCCGCAGGACAGTCAGTGAGTGTGAACTTTTCAAAAACCACGCACACATATGCACACGCACGCTTTCAAATACCCGTCTCTCTTTTCTTCTCGCAGGGCATTCGGGGAATCGATGGTGCGCAAGGGTCAAAGGGCAACATTGTGAGTATTTGAAATGCTTTTTTTTTTTTTTTTTTTAGCCTGATCTGGAGCCGTGACTTCATGATATGTGTTTGTGTTTCAGGGTTCCCCGGGAGACATCGGTGCACCAGGTCAACAAGGCAACCCTGGAATTCAGGTACAAGCACACGAAAAACAAGAGCAGAACCACCTTGAGAAGTCAGATTGTTTAAAAGGAAAAAAAAACACACACACTCCTCCGTGTCTCCCTCAGGGCTTTCCTGGTCCTCAGGGACTAGTCGGGCTGCCTGGAGAGAAGGTAAAAGCAAAGAAAAGTTGGAAGTATCTTAGCACTTTTGTGTTTCAGAGGAATCGCAACTTTTTTTGATCTTTTTTTTGACTGGCAGGGGCCGCAAGGGAAGAAAGGGATGCAGGGTTTACCTGGAAATGACGGCCCTCCCGTAAGCTCATGTTTAAAAACAAACAAAAAGCAGTCAGCTTTCTATCAAGTCATGGCATGCAAAGACAGCGCCGTAGCGTAACATCCTACTGACTGACGGAGCCATTATTTGTAGTATGGACAAATTTGTTCAAGCCCTGCTTGGTCGAAGCCTTTCTCTTACTGTGACCACCCCGACCTAAAAGCTGAGCTTGTCACATTAGCAAATATTAGCGCGTGTTCTCGCCAACAGGGTCATCCCGGACGGGAAGGGACCCCTGGTGAAAAAGGTTTGCCGGTGAGATGAGTGCATTTGTTTAAATTGCCATCATTGAGGCAAATCAAATGTTTTGCTAAAACGTGTCATTTTTGGTGACAGGGTCCCATTGGAGTGCAGGGGCCTGTCGGCTATCCCGGACAACGAGGAGTCAAGGTTGGAGTTATTGCATCAATGCAGTTGTAGCGGCACACCAGAATGGCAGACTTCCTGTGTGTTTTTGGGCATGGCTTTGTAGCACTTTTTGTGGGTCTACTTGTCTTCCAAATTTGAGGTTCCTGAGGCAAACTGACTTCACGACCAGGGGTGGACTTTTTTCCAGGACAATCTTGGCCAAGTTTGGTTTTTTTTCAGCAAATGGGCAAAATCTGTCTGAAATGGGCACTTCAAACTGGAATCAGCTGGAGTTATTTATTGCATCATTGCAGTTCTAGCGGGACAACAACATGGCAGACTTCCTGTGTGCTTTCAGGCATGGCTTCTTGGAGCATTTTTGTAAGTCTATTTGAGGTTGCTCAAGGAATCCAGCTTCGGAGGCTAAATTGTTCTCCAACAAGCTAGGGAAAGTCAGTCTTGGAAAGAAATGAGCCTAAATGTCTTTTTCGAGCTAAATTGGCAGGCTTCATGTGTGTTTCTGTGGGTCTACTTATGATACGGTACCAAATGTCTTTGAACTAAATGAAACTGGCTTTGGCGACTGAATTTTTAATCAAACGAGTTTTGTCTTTTAAGAAAATAGCCAAAATGAGCCTAGACAGGCCACCTTCTCCTCAGGCCAAGTTTTTTTTTTTTTTTTTGCGAGTCTGCTCATGATCGACATGACAGCCAAGTTTTAGGTTGCTCTGGGAAACAAAATTTTTCTCGGAAGGTAACAGCCAAAAGGAGCTTAAAATGAGCCCAGTATGGCAGCCTCAAATCCAAATACTCAACTTCTTCCTTTTTTTCTTGTGTGTCGGCCAGGGCGCAGATGGCATCCGAGGACTGAAGGGCAGCAAAGGCGAGAAGGTGGGCTCCATCCACAGCACCTCCATTCTCTCCTCCAACGTCATCTTCCTCGCTAACCTCCTTTGCTTGCGACTCCAGGGCGAGGACGGCTTCCCTGGAGCCAAGGGTGAGATGGGCGGCAAAGGTGACGGCGGTGACAACGGCGCTCCAGGAGGACGCGGGGAAGACGGACCAGAGGGACCCAAAGGGCAAACGGGGCCTATGGGAGAAACGGGACCATCCGGGATCCCTGGAGAGAAGGTATGGAGTGCGATCGTAAGAATCTATCACTATGTATCAGTTTGACCACAGATTTTTACGCAAAGCCTCACCTCTTAAATGAAAAAATCCGCAAAGCACTGAACCCGCGATAAACGAACCGCGAAGTAGTGAAGGATCACTGTATTTTTAAGCGATGCATTTCAACTCAACTCAACTCAAATGTGTTTATTGAGCACTTTCAAACAGCCGTCGCTGCACACAAAGTGCTGTACATGGAGCTTTCAACTGAAAGACACGTTTTAAGTGCCGGGAAGAAGCCAAGTTTAGCCTGGGTTGTTCGCGGGAGGAGTCTCCAGATTTATGTGAAGAAAATCTGCCATTTTATTTTAAGGCGATATCACCCAGTCCTATAAGAAAAAAAAAAACTAATGAAAGAGCATGGATAACTTGTTACTGTTTTTCAGGGAAAACTAGGAGTACCCGGTTTGCCAGGGTATCCAGGACGACTTGGACCAAAGGTAATTTCATTCATAATCCACATACATACACTACATAAATCAGATACATTACTTGGTTAATCCTGTGTCGTGCCGAAGGGCTCTGATGGCTTTCCTGGAGTACTTGGAGCTACTGGAGAGAAAGGCAAAAAGGTGAGTGGATACAAAAACAAAAGAAAAAAAAATTAAAAACTGTCTTTTGTCCCATCTCATTGTTTTCACTTGATCCAAAAACGGCCCATTCTATGTACGCAGGGTCCTCTAGGACAACCAGGAAGTGCCGGACAGAGAGGGCCAAACGTAAGTGCACCCCTCACTGAACACTTTATTCGGTACACCCGGACAATCGTATTGACAAGAGTTTTGTTTTAAAAAGAAATACATGTTCATAGAAATTGTTCGCAATAAAAAAGGGATACTACCTGACAGTGACATAAAAACATTCAATAAAAAAATAAAAAAGCAAAACACACACACACACACACACACACACACACACACACACACACATTACTGATAGTGATGTCTATATTAGGCATGGGCCAACATTAGATAATATCAGTATTAAAAATACAGCCCTAAAGTGCCCTTTTATGAAATCCCCCCCCCTTTTTTTTTTTAGGATAATGCACATGGCAAAAAGGCATCAGTATAAGTAACTCGGTTGCTCTTTCTCATATTCTTCCCTGCTCCCCTCCTCCTGCTTGTGTGTGTAACTGCTCACCACTCCCCTCTCTGCTTGCTGAAAAGGAGGAGGAAAAAAAAAGCTCCTGGCCGACATTTACCTTGCCTTGCTTAGAATTCCCCACAAAAAAAGAAAAGAGGTCATTATTGTTGACAGACATTATTAGCGGTTATTGAAACATGGAATTTTTAATATACAAACGTGTAATTTTTTTTGTTGTTGTTTTGTCACTTTTAGATATAATTTTCTGTGTGGGGTGCATCATGAAACAGAGTGTAAAATTAATTGTGATGAATATACTAAGCCAACAAACTAGTTAAATTTATCATTAAAAAAGACGTATTGATTAAAAAAAATCTAATAAAGTACGGTTATAATACTAGTAAATCATATAAAAAAATAATAATCCCTGACATGTCACCTCAGGGTGCACGAGGAGGCAGAGGTGCAAGAGGACCCACCGGGAAGCCTGGAGAAAAGGTCAGCTGACTCGCCTCACTTGGGAGGTCGCTGAAGGTCACACTTGAGCCACCGCATTCATCTTTCTTAACGCTTTTGTCAGGGAGCTTCCGGGCACGATGGTCCCCCGGGATCGACCGGTGAGAGGGTGAGAGACAGCATAAGTAAATGAATTGATTAAACAGCCTGCATGCTATCCACTCATGGAGTGATTTGCATTTTTAAAGGGACCGCAAGGACCTCAAGGAAGGGGTGGAGAGCCTGGACCCAAAGGAGCATCTGTGAGTGCCCCATTGACGCTGACATTTTTACTTGTTTAAAAAAAAAAAGTTACGCATTTTAACATACGGCATGTCATTATGTACGCAGCTCGACTTCAATATGATTAATCCAGTTTGTTTGTTTTTTTTTCCCCCAACTTCACCCACTTGCGTAGGGACCCAGCGGGAAAGACGGCCTTCCAGGACACCCGGGTCAACGAGGAGAACCGGTAAGACTCTTCTTCAGTGTGGAGACTGTGTGGCTACTCTTTGCCTGACAAATTTGTTTTTAACTGCAGGGATTCCAAGGGAAAACCGGACCCCCGGGACCCTCTGGTGTGGTGGGGCCGCAGGTGGGTCCACAACATGACCTGCCCAAAACACACCCTGGAGGAACCTCGGAAAGTTAAAAGAAAAATTTGCCCCGGAGTCCTCTTTCACAGATCATCTTGAAATTTGGTGGACTTGTCGATCATAACAGGACCCATAAAAAAAGTGCCTGAAATTGAACAGCAAGTTGGCCATTTCGGTCAATTTCCAGGGCTTTTACGCTGCTATGCTGTTGATTTTACTTTGACTGTTGTGTGGTGTTCCTGAGGGTTAATTTCTGGGGGCTCTGCTGTTCTCACTCTATCTGCTCCCTTTGGGTTTTGTATACAGCGGAAATTACTTTAAAGTGCTTACCCCTGTGATGTTTCCCTTTTTTTTTTCATTTTTAAATTGATCCGGTCCTCCTCTCGTTTGTGTGTTCCAGGGCAAATCAGGTGAGCCTGGCCCCACGGGGGACCGAGGCCACCCGGGTTCCCCGGGTGTGCCCGGAGAACACGGTTTGCCTGGCTCGGCTGGGAAAGAAGGTGGAAAGGTGGGTCTGGAAATCCGCTCGCAGCCGTCACGATCGGCGATGCAGAGTCTTCTTACGCTGGTTTGGTCTATCCTCAGGGTGATCCTGGATTACCCGGAACTATGGGGAAGAACGGGCCCCCGGGACTGAAAGGGTTCAGGGGGAGCAGAGGCGCTCCTGGCGTTATGGTAACACAAACAAGTCGCATATATTGAATAGTTTACATTATTTCAATTACGTTGACCATATGTTTCATGTTCTTAGGGGCCTCCCGGTCTAAAAGGAAGTGCGGGACCCTCTGGTGCTCCAGGAGCCATTGTGAGTCAGCTTAAAATCGGGCGGAGGCAAAACATGGCCCACGGGTCACACACGGTCCTCTTTGTTCTTCACTTTGGCTCACCGTGTATTTCGAATATCAGGAGTCATATAATATTAGTAAAAAGATGTTTTCCGCCTAAAATTGAACAAATAAAATTTATTAATTTATTGATTTATTATGAATTTTTTTAAAATATAAAATCTATTACACACATGCGGTACGTTGTTTGACACCATCTATGCACAATATAGGCAACCAAGTCCCCTCTAAGGACAACAACTTCCTCAAAGCCTAAAAGTCATCTACAAATGATCGGGCTCATCTATCCGTCTTGACATGACCATTTTTTTTTAAACGCAATTTAAGTCAAAGAGCATTTAAAGTAAATCAGACGTTTCTGTTTGTGTAGGGGCCAGGCGCCGAGAGAGGTCCCCCCGGGCCGGCCGGAGCCATTGGACAGCCAGGACGGGCCGGAGCCAGTGGAGGACCAGGACCAATGGGAGAGAAGGGCGAACCCGTAAGATATATAATTTTCAATACCTCAAAAACATTGCTGTGATGTGTTTAAAAAAAAGAAAATCTCCAAATGTTGGCAAAAATTAAATGCTTATTGCCTATTTGAAAAAAGCTGTTTTCCGCCAATGAAATCGACCAACCAGTTAATGGGTCGAGCACTCGTGCTTTGTCTGCGCATGTTTATCCTAGGGTGAAAAAGGTTCAATTGGACCAGCAGGTCAGGATGGGGACCAGGGACCAGGGGGCATGCTTGGCACTACAGGCCCTCCAGGACCCGCAGGAGATGATGGAGACAAGGTAATCAAAACCAGAACTACGGTGTGAAGTTCAACACCCGACTCACACCCTGTTGGGTTGAAAGAAATGGTGGCTCTATGAAAACAATTTTTTATCACAACAGACGGTGCCGTTTCACTGCGTTTGGTGTGAAAAGAACCAAGCAAATAAATTGGGGGGGAATCACGATTCGATACATGATTATTTCATCAGTAGTTGCTTCAGTTCTTTCCGATGCACAGCTGTTATTATAGCGCCCCCATAGTGGTGCAACGCTGCAACTGCAGTTAAAATACGCCGCTGCCGCAGAGGGACCTCAATCGCTCAACCAGCATAGCTGGAGCTTTCCTCTGTGGTGAGCGATATCGATCGGTCTGGCTGAGGGCGGCACAAAATTATCTGGAAGCCACGCTATGATGAAGGCAGGAAAAACCCTGCACTTGGTGCACCGTGACAACGTGTGTGTCTCCAGGGGGAGCAAGGAGGACCCGGCCAGAAAGGAAGTAAAGGAGACAAAGGCGAATCTGTGAGTCTGGAACTAGACACTCAACATGGCCACCATAAACGAAACACCTCTGATCGTCTGTCTTTGTTCTGTTGCAGGGACCCCCAGGACCAACTGGTACTCAGGGGCCCATCGGACAACCGGGACTTCCTGTGAGTCGGCTCGTTTAGATGTGTACCAAAAACCAGAGCGTTTGTGGCGAAAACCCAAGAGTTGGATGACTTCCCGTGTGTTCCAGGGCCAAGATGGGGAGGTAGGGCCCCGGGGCCAGCAGGGAATGTACGGACCCAAAGGAGATGAGGGTCTTCGGGGTTTCAAGGGTTTGAGAGGACCAATAGGATTACAGGTGAGACATGCACAGGCGATCAAGGCGCAACATTTTAGCGGCTGATGCTTTGACGTGCCCTTCATTTCAAAGGGCATGCCGGGCCTGCCTGGTGAAAAAGGCGAGAGCGGACATGTCGGGCTGATGGTGAGCTGGCAGCCATCTTCTTTCTGCATCACGTACATGTGTTTGTACATTCTCCACTCATGAAGTGAGCTCTGGTTTTTAGGGTCCGCCTGGCCAACAAGGGCCAACGGGTTCTCAAGGACCAATCGGAGGACTGGTACAGAATATCCTACGTCTGTTTCAATACATTCTAATTCATCGGGTGCTCATGAGTTTTATGTTTTCCGCAGGGGCCAACGGGTCGGCAGGGTATGGTTGGACAGCCCGGTATGGTCGGAGAAAAGGTAATCATTGGAGCGGGCAGAAACCTTGCACCATCATCGGATGTGTCAGTCATTCAGTGATTGTCACCTGCTGTTTGTCAGTCATTACACTTACTTGAGCTTACTCCCCATTCATTCGTCTACATGTCAATCCTTGCCTTGTATTCTCCATCCCTTCACTCATCTCTCGCTTAGGGGGAGGATGGTGAATCAGGGGATCCTGGCCCAGTTGGTTTTGCAGGAAAAATGGTGAGTTTGTCTCCACAATTTTTAGTCCATACTTTGTTGGACATGACCCTCGATGTCTGTCTTCTTTGCTACCTTAGGGTGAGACTGGTGATCAAGGGGAGAAAGGAGATTCTGGTCCACCAGGAGCAGCTGGTCCTCCGGGTTCCCGAGGCACCCTAGGGGAGGACGGAGCCAAGGGCAATGCAGTGAGTAGCTGCCGAACCCCCTCAAAAGCCATTCGGGAAATATATCTAACATGTTCTAATAGGACTGCTCTGGTCTCAGGGTCCTATTGGTCTCACCGGGGACCTTGGACAGCAAGGGGAGGCTGGGCCCAATGTGAGTGTACCCTCTCTTCCACATCCTCACCACCAGTGAATTCCATCCTCACAATCAGTCATTTTCATGCGGATAAATTTAATGCTGTCATGACGGTAAGACATTTGATGTTACTGTCAGGGTGTTGACGGCCTTCCTGGCTCCAAAGGAGACACCGGAGAGCCTGGAAAAGCTGTGAGTGTAAATCATACGTGTTATATAAAAAGAAAGATGGCTGATAGTATAACCTGTTTCTTCCTTCAATACTTCACAGGGACCACCAGGAGCAGCAGGAGAACCAGGACCATCAGGACCTCCAGGGAGAAGGGTGGATTTATTTTTTTGGACTCCAAATTTAAGTTGATACTAAAAATGAAACCCTCCAGATTCCAGGAGACACCAGATTGATAAGACTGATCTTCCTGGGCTCGGTGTCAACTTTATCATAAATTCCCTAAATCTTGGATACAGTTCTAACTCCTCAAACACCTACAGTATTCTTCTTGACTTGCTCTTAACTTTCCAAAGTCTTGGTCTTGACCTACCTTCACCCTAACACCTCAAAAACCTATTCTTGACGAGGTGTTACCCTCTCAAAGCCCGGGTCATGACTTTACCCAAACTTGTCATTCTTGTTTGACCCGATCCTAACTCGTGAAGTCTTGGTCTTGACCTGGTCTTACCTCCTCAGCAAAATTTTACACTGCCTAAAATGTCCCTCTTCAGGGCCACCTGGGGAAAGCCGGGAAAGACGGAAAGGGAGGTCTTAAAGGAGCTAAGGTAAGCGCAAAAAGTGGCTCTTGAATCACGACTTGGGAAAGTTCCCATCTTCTCCATGTGTCGTTGCTTTGTGTTTATTTTCAGGGTGCTCCTGGACTTGAGGGTCCAATAGGGAAAACGGGGCCAGTAGGTCGTCAAGGTCAACCCGGAAAGGCTGGTCCACAGGGTCTCAGAGGCATTCCTGGTCCTGCTGTAAGTCAGCTGATCAAGAGAAACATTTGTACAATTGCGAAGTGTCTGGATCATTTTTTTCTTTTTTTGTCAGGGTGAGCAAGGCTTAACTGGACCATCAGGCCAGACGGGTCCACCCGGCCCTATGGTAAGATTGCTGAGCTCACACGTCTCAGGACGTCATTCGGTTTTTGGATTGTTTCAAAATATCTTTCAGGGTCCACCAGGATTAGTCGGGCTAAAGGGAGAACACGGAAAAATTGGAGACAAGGTGGCTTCAGGATTAACGGCGCACGTCCACAAACAGTTCTTGTGAACTCCACATGACTTGTGCCATATGTGCAGGGTCACGGTGGCCTCATAGGTTTGATCGGACCCCCAGGGGACATCGGAGAGAAGGGGGACCGAGGGCTGCCGGGAAACCAGGGACTATTGGGTCCCAAAGGAGATGAGGTATTGAAAGCATGATCTCAAACATCCCAAATACAAAACCCGGTTGGCCATTCAGGCAAAGGTCTACTTGACCAATGCGAACTTAAATTGACAGAACTCAACCTTGGACTTGGCATAGTGGACTCAGCTTGTCGTCTCGAGACCAAAACTGTGAACATCAACATTTTAAAACAGTTACCAGATTAAGAATTGGTCCACCTGTGTTGGTTTTGACCATGAACTCTTGGTCTAAACTTTTCAAAATTTTAGTCTTGACTCAATTCCTCAAAGTATTGATCCGTACTGAGTCTAATTGCAGTTCATCTCAACTTGGTCGAAACTCCTCAAAGTCTTCGTGTTTACTTGGTCTTAGTCTTGATCTTGAAGTTACTTGATGGTGATTGACTTTGCTGCTTCCTTTATCTTTAATTCCAGGGACCTGTTGGCCCCCCAGGTCCTCACGGCCTGCCAGGCCCTACGGGTCTCTCTGTGAGTACAATTCTTTGATTCGGTTATGCATTACGGGCTACAGTGGTGGAACAACCGCCTGTCTCCTTGTCCTTTGCAGGGTGCTATCGGTATAAAGGGTTCTAAAGGAAATCCAGTAAGAGTCGACACTAAGTTGACAGTTTCATAAATACCCGCACTGAACTAATGAGTGGTGTGAACCTAGGGTCCGACTGGACCCAGAGGAGACACTGGACCCGCAGGACCGCCAGGACCCCCCGTGAGTACTGAACATTGGCTCAATAAACACTTTGAGAATTGCAAGTGGACCGTCTCTTAGGGACTCCCGGCCGTGCCACCACTGCCGGAACGGGCGCGGCAAAGACGGACTCACCTTCTGGACGGTGCAGTTCTGGAAGGGGACGACGAGATGGTGGATGGAGGCGAGGAGGACGAGGAGTGGATTCAGGGGGATCAGGCGGACGCATGGACCGACGAAAAGAATGAGGGCCAAGGCATGGAGGAGGTGTTCGCCTCACTGTCCTCCATGAAAGTGGAGGTGGAGGGCCTGCGCACCCCCCAGGGGACCTATCACAGCCCGGCCCGCTCCTGCAAGGAGCTCTGGCTACTCAGTCCAGAACTTCCTAACGGTACTTCCGCATCATCTGTTCAGCTATGTGTCTAAGTCCATGACACAAAATCAGACTTAAGTCTCCAATATTAGGTGTCCATCGATTTGGGACTGCATATTTGGGACTTGCTTTGCTCAAACTTGAACTGACTTATACTGGAGCTTCATGACTTAAGAAGTCACATTCTGCAAAAAAACAACCAAAACTAAGAGAACCTACAAAAAAAAGAAACATACACAGTCAAAAGGTTGATGCGAATAAATAAGAGAAATTGTCGAAAACACAACTCAAAGAGATAGATGAAAACACAGAGGAGGAGGATGCCGTCTCAGAAATAATATTTGGGTACTTGAGTTCGTCACTACAGATCAAGAAATAGTACACGTGACGTGCCTGGAAAGAGAAGTATTGTACACATTTGCAGGCTCCGGAAAAACTGTACCTGCCCCACTCAAAGTAATAAGGTTGGGCTTGTGGTTCCCTTTCCTTGCTGAGGAAACACAAGCCTTTTCTGTCTATACCGTAGCACACGGTGCTAGAACTGAAGCATATCGAAACTTGGCGGAAATGTGTCGTTGTGGTGAAGCCTCCCCGTGTCCCTCCAGGTGAGTACTGGATCGACCCCAATCAGGGCTGCCACCGAGACTCCTTCAAGGTGTTTTGCAACTTCACTGCTCATGGTGAGACGTGTCTCTACCCAGACAAGAAGTTTCAGTCGGTGAGCCCACTGCATCTTAAAAAAAACCACGTAATGGCTTCTAAAGTCTAAGCTACAAGTTGAACTTTGCGTTTGCCATCAGGTGAAGCTGGCCGGGTGGAAAGGGGAGAAGCCTGGCACCTGGTACAGTAAATTTCGAAAAGGAAAAGAGGTACACGGTGATGTTTATGGATGTTTCAAACATACCGTCGAGATACATCACCCAAACAAACCTCCTTGACACCAGTTACTACCTTTCCCATTAGCTAGGACTTTAGAGGCATCTTATTGTGCATCTTAGCACAAAATGGTTCATTTCGTCACAAATAAAACGCCGGAGCTCGCAAAATGAGTAAAAAAAACGCTGGAGATCGCACATGATGGCGGCCTTAAAAGTACGTTCGAGACAACTGGATTAAAGTTATGGTTGAATACTCTGAGATCGCCACAATAGCACTGTTGCTATTCCCGACATCTTGCCTGTGTGAGGCGGGGGTTTTCTGCGGCAACGGCGACTAAAACAAAATTACGAAGTAGACTGGACATTAAACCACACACTTGAGGTGTCATTGTCTCCTATTACCCCGAGATGGGACCGTCTGGTTGCAGAAAATCAAGCTCGGGGCTGTGGTGAGTCGTCATTTTCGTGCACTTTGAATTTGCGTTGTATCGTATTTTGAAGGCATTAAACATTACCATAGTGATCAGAGTGTTGCGGCCAGATTACACGCTCCTTGTGTTTATGATTAGATTTCAAAAACACCACCGTTTTCATGCAGCTCATACCATATTATTTTGTTGTATTATTTCCGCCACACCTTAAATGCCGGTCCCTGAAAATATTGTCTGACATAAAACCGGTCTGGGGGGCAAAAAAGGTTGGGGACCCCTGATGTAGGGTACGGCGTGAGTATGAGGGTTATGCCGCCCCTGCTGATTCAGCCTGAAAACGTCTCCTCTTTTTTTCGGCTCTCAGTTCTCGTACTCGGGCGTGGGCGGCGTTGAGGTGCACGTGGTGCAAATGAACTTCCTGAGGCTGCTGAGCGTGACGGCCAGGCAGATGTTTACCTACCACTGCCTCAATTCTGCCGCCTGGCTGAACGGTGACACCGGCGCTCACCACTTGGCGCTGCGCTTTCGCGGCAGTGGCGGTGAGGAGTTGACGCACAGTAACGCGCATTACATCCGCGCCCTCTATGACGGCTGTCAGGTGAGCGAGAAAGGCGCCAATCCTCCTTGTCCATATCTCTCTGTCCTCTGCATCTTTCACTCCAACTCCAGCCATCTGCAGTCAGACGTCTGCCAGCCTTCCTCTTTGTCTTCTCCCTCCCAATTTATCCACTGTCACTCGTCTGCATATGTTCAGAGCATATCTGTCTGGCTTCTCTAGCTTTGGTTTCAAACATTCTAATCTGTGCTGTCCATTACCCTTTTCCCACTGAAACTAGCGGATAGTAGTGATCCGTGGCGACACGCAACCAATTGGCATATTGTCCCTTTCCCATTGATCAACAGAAGGCGATTCTGCGTCTGGTCACGTCACCACGCTGTGATTGCGTAGATGATAGCGCGACAGATTTCTTGGTGGTAAACAAAGCAACTGGAAGCGAGTGTTCTTTCTTTTATCGCACGGTCCCAGATACTTGCCGCTGAACCTCCTCTTCCCGACGGATGAAAAGAAGCTGGCGAATCTCGTCGTCTCTCCAATGCTGCGTGCGACATGTTGACCGATATTGTGCGGGTATGGCGGATTGCTACCAACAGCTTAAGGGGTGATCTCCGAGCTTTGTTGTGGGGACGTGCTATATATGAGGCCGATGGCACGCGATGTTATGACGCATCACGTACCGCCCTATGTCATCACGTAATTACCAGGCAGTGTCAGGCTTTCAAACTGCAAGCGATACGGAGCGGAGGCGATCACAACCCACCTCGCATGGCGTGCTGGCGGACATGGATCGACACTGGCCAGTGAGCCTTTCCCACTGCCCAAAAATGCATGTTTACCCGTGGTTTTGCGGCAGTGGGAAAGGGGTACGTGTGATGATCTTATCGTCTTGGTCACTCCCAAAAAGAATCTTAGCATCTTCAACTCTGCCGCCTCCAGCTGTGTCTTCTGCTGTCTGGTCATGGTTAGTCTCAAAACTTGTGATAAGAAAATGAAGCTTCAAGATGTTTCACGAACCAGTTGTTGTGTTTATTGACTCTTCTAGATGGCACGCTTTGTTCACCATCGATTTGAAAGCACACTGACTTGCCTTTTCTTAAATCTAAATGTCTTTCTTTACAGTGACAGTGTCATCTAGAGGAGACAAAAAAAAATACAACTGGTTCATGAAGCACCTTGAAACTTCATTTCCCCATCACTCCTTAAAACTCTATATTGTATTCCTCCCCTAGCTTTGTCCTTTGCAAGTTCTGCCCTCTCCTGGTTTGTCCTCTGCTAGCTTTGTTTTCTTCTAGTTTTGTTCTAGTCTTTGCTGTCCTCTGATCAGCTACACCCTGATCCTCGTCACTCCCAAAGAGAACCTAAGCATCTTCATCTTGGCCACCTCCAGCTCTGTCTCTTGTCTTCTGGTCATTGCTGCCCACTGCAAACGATGCAGTGTGACTGGTCTCACTGGCTTTGTCTCTACTAGCTTCGTCCCACTCTGTGCTGTCCGTCTGAGTAGCTACTTTGCTGATCCTGGTCCATTCTTGTCACTCCCAAAGAGATTTTCAGCATTTTTATCTCTGGAACTTCCGCAGCACTGTCCAACACATTTTCTTCCTCCCTCCCAGTACTCTTTTATTTATCTCTCTTCCACACTTCCCAAGCTTCTGAGCATTTGATCCCAATGTACTTCGATGACCCCAAAAATAACCATTGTGCCATGGTGTTTTTTCTGTCCCAGACGCGCTCGGGACAAGAAAGGACGGTGTTGGAAATAGACGCCCCCCAGTCCAACACGTTGCCCATCGTCGATGTGGCGGTGAGCGACTTTGGCAACACAGGCCAAAAGTTCGGCTTCCAGGTCGGGCCTGTCTGCTTCGGCGGTTAAACCTTCGGGACGGCATGGGACGGAACTGAAAAAAAGAGCAAAACTGACAGACTCTTTTAACGTGCAGGGAAAAGCAAAACAAACTACTTCCAAGACTCCGAGCAGGTGCCTCACCATATTTATATCTTATTGCTTACTAATTAGGCAGCACGGTGGACTAGTGGTTAGCACGTCTGCCTCGCAGCTCTGAAGGTTTGGGGTTCGAATCTGAGCTCCTGCCTTCCTGTGTGGAGTGGGTTTTATCCGGTTTCGTCCCACATTCCAAAAATGTGCATGGTAGTAGCTTCATTGAAGACACAAAATTATCTATGAGTGGCAATGGTTATTTGTCTCTGAGTGTCCTACGATTCCAATCCAGGGCGTACGCTGCCTCTCGCCCAAAGCCAGCTGGGATAGGCTCCAGATCACTCACCACCACACAATGAGGACAAACACAAGCGAAAAATGGATGATGCCTGATTGTCGCCTACACATGCTGCTGCTTTGCCACTACACAAAAGTGCAAAAATACTTGAATGGTCGCAATTTGCTCAAATTTACCCACCAAAAACCTCATTGCTGTTGATTATTAGCATTAGCTTTAGCCACGTTGTTATGCTTATTTGTGTGGTTGTGATGTCGTCATGGTGCTGTTGTCTACAAAGGGAAACGGAGGAAGTGCATTTTTTTTCTTTTTTTTTTTTAATGAGAAGTTTGACATTGTTTGTACTGGGTAGTGACTTAATAATAATAATAAAAAAAGGTACATAACGTACATTTGAATATTAAATATCCTCCCTCATTTGTCCGCAACCACAAAAAATAGCACCTTCTCAAAAACTGCTGTCAAAAAATAGCTCGAGGATATTTATATTTACTTTCCCCCCTGGAGGAGGCCAGATTTTGGAATGATAGTTTGGGGAGTAGTAACCCTATAAATACCATGATGTTTCCAGAAAAAGAGTAAATTGTGCTGCATACTGGAAATGGTAAATTGTTGAATATTTTCCCATTTTGCAGGCTAATATAAAAGCAGCTAAAATTAAATGATATTTTGCTCATTTTTAGCGGTTAAAAAATGACAAATGGCAATTTTAAGATAAAGAACAAAATAAAAAAATTACATTAAAAATAATTTCAAGGAGTATTTGCTTATTTGTATTATTACATTCTGAGATCAAACAATGATCGATGGCAACATTGATTTGTATGTATTCGGTTTTCATCTTTTCCTAGTGTCAGAAAACTGCACGCTTTGAATGGGCGGAAAGTAGAGAGAGCACGACTGGACAAGCATTGTTATGAATGAGTACACATTGAAATATTTTTTATTGGGCCCTCATATGGCTTAAGCCTTGGCAATAGCATTGATTTGTAAGCATCCCTATTTTTTGCAGTTTCAAAAAAACAGGAAAATATGTGACATGTTGCTGAATGCTTTGAATTGGAGAAACATAGCGCCCTCTGGTGCACAAAGCTAAAAACTAATCTGAACAACTTCAAATTGTTGATTATTTTCGTTTATCCCTCAGATGGCTTCATGATTGCTGGCAACATTGATCTTCATAATGTCAGTAAAGACAGTAAAAAGTGTACCCCGTTGCTGCATTCTTTAAATGGGATTTAAGTAGTGCCCTCTGGTGGACAAATGGAAAAATAGTCATTCAAATTGTTATTATTATTATTGTTATTGTTATTCATTGGTAGGAACCTTGATTTTTGTTATACTTTTTCCATAGCAGCATACAAAACTGTCAAAAGGCGTGAGATTCTTTGAATGGGCAAGAGTAGCACCATCTGGTGGACGAATACCTTTGAAAGTAAATCTTTTGATTTTGGATCTGGATCGTATGCAACAATTTTCTCTCGATTTTTTTAACGGTCAGATGAAACACAACTCAAAATATCGCTGCATGCTTTGAATGGGGGGAACAGTGCCATCTAGAGGACAGAAAAAATGTATAAATTGTGCCCTGAGATGTCTCAAAGATTGGAAGAGACATTTTCAGTGTTCTTTTGTTCTTTGGCGATGTCTGAAAACTAAAAAAAAAAAGGAAAAAAATCGTGCAGGCTTTAAATGGATTAAAAGTAGTGCCATCTGGTGGACAAAAAAATAAATGCTTGAAAGGCAAGCAAATTATCCCAAGTGTTTTTAGTTCGTTTTTTTTTTTGTGTGTGTAGCTTTACTTTGTTTTTAAACGCTAATTTAAACAACACAGTGCTGTGCTAAAATATTTTGAAAACAAATATCAGCTGGCAGATTCCAATTACATTCATTCGGCACATCCAAAATGGCCCTTAAGTGTTTTTGTTTTTTTTAAACATTTTGCACTGTCCCAGCTGACTTCAATTTTACCTCACACACACACACACACACACACACACACACACACACACACACACACACACAGCCTGTATATATGCTTTGCCCCAGAGGGATGCCGTAGGGGAGGGTTTTTTTTTTTTTTTTTGGTTTTGTTTTGTTTTTTGGAGAAGTTGAGCAAATGTTTGAATGGAGTTTCATTTCAACAGTGAATCCTCATGACGTTTACATAACATCAGCCCTGCTTACTGCACAGACTCTCATCCCGCTGTATTTGGAGCAAGACAATACTTCCATCCAAACCTGATTTGCATCACTTCATAGAAACACAGTCTTTCATTTATTTTCCCTTGTCATTTACATGTGTGCATTTTTTAAATAGAAAGGAAGGCAAATGTGGAAAAATTAAAACATGTCAAACAAATAATTGTTGCCAAAAGTGCTTGTATATGCTTTTATTCAGGCAGGTTCGGGTTCAACATGAAACCTGAAGATAGCGTTGGGGAAAAGAGGGTCATGACCAGGAATGTAGTTGCTTGTTCTGCTAACCTACGACTGTTATTCCCCACCACTGCGCTTTGTGTTCAAGGGCTCTATTTTAATGACCCGGCAAATATCCGGAGAAGCCCTAAATCTGGACGGACAGGTGTCAGACCAATGTTGGCATCTTTGCAGTTGCGCGCAAGCCGGCACGTTGAAAACAATCAAACAAACAAACAAACAAAGAAAAACAGGCAGTGTGCGGTGTTGTGGGCGTGAACATGGCCGACTCCATTCAAAGCCAATCTCAGCGGCTCCTCTTATTTCCTTTGAAAGTAGCACACTCACATCTCGCATGGAAAACGAACAGTAATCTGTGCGTACAACATAAGTAGGTGCTCTCAGTGCATGAGCTAGTGATAAGCGCTGGCGACTTAGATACGTTGGCGGATGTCGTCCCGTGCCATAGCTGCATGCCAACCAATGGGATGTTTTAAAAACACAATTATTCAGCTTTGAGGCCTGCTGTTGTGACATTTATGAGGGCTCAGAATCTCTCCATCTGGGCTCCGATCAACTTCACCAAACCACAGAATAATTCACACAACAACAGAAGGGAAGAGTAGAACAACGAAATAGAAACTTTTTGACGAGGTCGCAGTAGTGACGACCGCAACACTTTATTATTAATCATTTTCCCAATTTGACAAATTTACTTGCAGTAACCAAAAGATGGTCGTTCGTTCTCCTCCGTCACTTCCTGTCGTGCAAAGAGCACGCCATCTCTGACGAGTCTCCATCAAGATAGGTGGGTTGTACTTTATTTCCACCTGCAGGATTTCGGGTAAGGCATCTAGACGATTTGCATTCACCGCAGCCTGTTCATTCATCATTCATGACGTCTTAAGCACATCTGCAGCCCATCTAGCCGGTGACGCACTTGAGTGAACACAAGAAGTCTTTCTCGACTGTTCGGAGCCTATTTTCAGCCATACATTATAAATTGTTTGTCAAAGGTGACGCTTTAAATGGCACCTTATAGTGGAAGGAGCAGGCAATTTGAGGCTTATGGAGTTTTATTGCTTTTTTTTTTGTTGTTGTTGTTGTTTTGTACCTTCTTAAAGGGGAAGTCATGTCCAAAAAGAAAAGCTGTGCCCTTATTAGTCTAAACACGGTATTCTGAATACTATTGTGCTGGTGGTGGATAAATAATTCATTGGAAATCTGAAAACAGGTGAACCAGCCCCTTGAAAAGCTAACACCAAGAACTGTTTTCTGTCAGAAATTCGACACAAATCCGATTTGCGATTATATCGTAGAGAGCGACGCGCCCAAATCCCACATCATTTCGGAACACCAACCAAGGTGAGCAGAGCTCAGAAAGTTTATCAGTGGTCTGACGCCGCCCCCCCAAAAAAGGTGTTTTTCAAGTCAGGGTTCTCACACCATCATATGACAATAGCAAAGAGCAGCTTTCTACATCTTCATCAAATTGGCGCTTATTTCCACAACTGTAACATTGAGTTTTGTTTGTTCTAACTGCATTTTACAGCCTATTTTACGTTTCCCCTCCTCCAACACACCTGATTCGAATGATCAGGATCAATATTTTGCAAGGCTTCTGATGATCCTGATTATTTGAATCAGGTGTGTTGGAGAGGGGGACATCTCAAATAGGCAAGATGGGGGCTCTCGAGGACCGGACTACGAAATATACATGTAAGTTGAGGGGTTCGTAGGTTTTTAGTGGATAGCTGTACTTTAAGAAAGGTCAAAAGGAGAGATGGAATCCTTTGAACGCAGCTTTGATTCTTTCAACGTCTGCTCCGCAACTCCCGAACGAACTAGAACACACATTCTAACGGCTTCTCAAACACTTCCTGGTTTCCTTCAGCCAATCAGACAATATCAACATAAACTTCTTTAAGCAATTATTGTACGGAATAAAACCTAGGTAACTGTTACACAAAAGAATATAATGCTCAGATATTAAAAGAAAATAATCATTTTACATAAGCTCACATATATTTCATCGAGAGAGTTCAACTGTCACTGGCGCAACTATCGTTTTCAATTGGCTGCTCTGTCAACTAAAATCTGTAATATTTGTTTGGGTTCATAATTTTATGAATGCACATTTGTCTCATTATAAACGTTAATATTTGTGATTCTCTTTTAAATCTTTTCTCATTACTATGTGCAATATTTCCTGCAAGATCACTTCCGGTTTAGGCTGACGTATGCCGAATGGCGCGAAGGAAACAGAGAGAGAGAGAGAGAGAGAGAGAGAGAGAGAGATCTGCATTTTCAATTTCTTTACAGTCGGTTTACAAGGTACAGACGGTATGTTATCGGTGTTCACTCATTTGATGTTGTGTCAAACAGATTATTGTAATGTTGATTGTTCATGTTTGGAATGTCTTTTTAGTTTTCGCGGTGTTTCATCATGAAAGCGAAATAAACGATTATGGACATCAGTACGAGGCATTGTTCTTGACCATAGTAGATACAGCGACGCTAATTAACATGTCTGGCATTTCTTTGCTGAACTTAACCTTCTGTCTTTCATTTATCTTCGAGTTTTGTTGAATTTGCTTATGTTTCGGCAAAACAGCTTTTCGCTATTAGCGGGCCGGCCCAGTCCGTGGATGTACACGGTGGTCAATGGTCATTAATGGCTTCGTGGTTCTAAACTTCCACAAATGATTCCCAAATTCTTTAGTTGATGACTTGGGTGGATGACACTCAGAAAAAAAAAAATCTTCCATAATTTGTATGTACGACCACTGTTACTGTCGTAGAGTTGAACTGAGGACATCCTGATCAACAATCGAGCGGAGTCCAGCGCTTGGCTAACACACCCAGATCCCTTCAGTGGAAGTCCCACACCAATCATACAAATGAGATGGCAGGAGACACATTTATGACCACAAGGTGGGACTGTTGCACTTGGAAAAAAAAAAGCACCACAATGTAAGCAGCATCACGCCACAGAGAGCAGCGAGGATGCTGATCAGTTCCCAGCATCTCTCTCTCTCTCTCTCTCTCTCTCTCTCTCTCTCTCTCTCTCTCTCTTGCTCTCTTTTCTCTTTCTCACTCACCCAGGCAATCAATCAATACGTGGTCAGGAAGCAGAGCGACGAGGCGGACTGCAGTGGACAGGAAGGAGGACAAGGACAAAAGAGAGGGAAAGGAAAAAGAGGACACACGGTTTTGATTGTGTGCGTGTGCTTTTTTTGACGTCATCTCAGGTTGGAGGAGGAGGGATGCAAGAGAGCGAAGGCGAACGCGAGAAAGAGCTCCTCACAACATCTTGGAAGCATCCTCACATGGCCATGACAGGATTTTTAATCACCGGGGAGACTTGATGTTGGGAAGCAACCAGCGCACGTTTTCGTTCTTTTTTTTTTTGAGGTGGGGGGGGATGTCAACAGTTTAATTAAGGAGCTAATACGTGCGTGAAGATGAGTGTGCCTATGCTGAAGATCGGCGCCATGCTGAGCACCATGGCCATGGTCACCAACTGGATGTCCCAGACGCTGCCCTCGCTGGTGGGACTTAACGGCACCACCGTTGGCGTCTCCCCCGATGGCACACACGAACGCATCGTCAGCGTATGTACCCTTCACATTATCACGTACACGCACACACTTTGAGGGTTTTGTAATGTGATGTCAGCTGAAGTTGTCACCTGAGGAATTGAGTCTCAAAAAGTCCCCGGAAGATTCAAGCAAAGTTCTCTTTCTCACTCACCCAGGCAATCAATCAATACGTGGTCAGGAAGCAGAGCGACGAGGCGGACTGCAGTGGACAGGAAGGAGGACAAGGACAAAAGAGAGGGAAAGGAAAAAGAGGACACACGGTTTTGATTGTGTGCGTGTGCTTTTTTTGACGTCATCTCAGGTTGGAGGAGGAGGGATGCAAGAGAGCGAAGGCGAACGCGAGAAAGAGCTCCTCACAACATCTTGGAAGCATCCTCACATGGCCATGACAGGATTTTTAATCACCGGGGAGACTTGATGTTGGGAAGCAACCAGCGCACGTTTTCGTTCTTTTTTTTTTTGAGGTGGGGGGGGATGTCAACAGTTTAATTAAGGAGCTAATACGTGCGTGAAGATGAGTGTGCCTATGCTGAAGATCGGCGCCATGCTGAGCACCATGGCCATGGTCACCAACTGGATGTCCCAGACGCTGCCCTCGCTGGTGGGACTTAACGGCACCACCGTTGGCGTCTCCCCCGATGGCACACACGAACGCATCGTCAGCGTATGTACCCTTCACATTATCACGTACACGCACACACTTTGAGGGTTTTGTAATGTGATGTCAGCTGAAGTTGTCACCTGAGGAATTGAGTCTCAAAAAGTCCCCGGAAGATTCAAGCAAAGTGGCAGGTCGAAACATTAGGTACACCCTCTAAATCAGACCCATTGTGAGAGTTGAAGCAAAAACTCGTCTTGGCGCACCGAAGCTCAGTCTTGACGCCACATTTTGAAGGTCTTGGAATTTTGACAATTATGATTATTATTGGGCTAATACTCATTCCGATTATTGGCAGGATGAAAATATATGACTAAAATGACTTGTTTCATAGTCTGAAAATGCTCACAACAATAATAATAGGAATTAGAGGCAGATCCTTTGACTTTTTAGCAATGCTTTAGTGTTTGTTTGACTTTCTAACAGAAATAGGCAAAAATGTTCATCTTATGTTTTAATGACTTAATGTGTTGTTGTCTTTTTTAATCTCAAATCGGCTGATGAAAATCGTCCGTCCGATGAATCAGTCAGACCATCGTCTTGTATCCGTCTCGGACAGGCTAGTCGACCGGTCGAGACCACTGCCAATCTGTTACTTCATTATTCAGATCATTTGGATGAAGCGCTTGGTCAAACGACAAACTCCTTCAATTCATTGTGTCGCAAGTTTTCTTAGGCATTGATATGTTGCACGCAGCGCAAACAAAGCATTCGGGCAGTGCGTTTGTGGAATAAGAATTAAATAAGCAGTAAAATCTTACCTGTTTTCATCCATCACAGACGGGGGCCATTTTGTCTTTTGCTGTCGACTGAAAATGACATCACAGTGCCTCGGGGCATATTTGGCGAACGTCACGTGACGGAAAATGCCACGTCACCTCCTAAGTCATCTTTTTTATTTTATTATTCTTATTCTTTTGTTTGTTTGTTTTACAGATCCATTATTTTGGCTAGTCCACGTGTGTGTGTGTGTGTGTGTGTGTGTGTGTGTGTGTGTGTGTGTGTGTGTGTGTGTGTGTGTGCGCGCTAATTATACAAATTATTGACCAATGAAAGTCACAACTTTGGAGGTACTAGGACTCCGCCCAATCCTTGGAAAAATAACCACCGTTTTGAAAGGCAACACTGGTGATTTATTTTTTATTTTTTTCAATGGAGGTTGAATGCATTTCAACACGCGCGCGCGCGCGCACACATGCATACACCTCTTTGTTTGTGCGACCAGGGGTGATATTTTCTCTTTGGGAAGGCTGGCTCTCCGTGGGGCTTCTGGCCATTTGTTACCGTGGCAACAGCAAACCTTGGAAAGCCCTGGAGTTGATGTCAACGCGTGCACGCGGACACAATGGCTCGCGCACAAACGGATGCCGATGTCAGAGGTTCAGCGAGGCTGCTTGGAGACGCGTGGCATTGAGATGGCAACCAGTGGTTGTGTTCTTCTCTTGGCATCACGAACGGTGAACACGCTACCGAGCCAGTCATTGCTTCCCGCATGTAATGATTTGACACCTCGGCCGGCCAATGACTGCGTCCCATTTCCGTTCCCAGGTGCAAGCTCAATGCAAACTCTGCTGCGGTCAAATTGGGGGCGCGCGGGTTTTTTCCAAAAGTGTCCGAATGTGCACGCGGGTTCTTCAGAGGTTGATGAAGCAGTCAAAGGCAAGATGGGGGATCGCCGTTGACGTTTTCAGCGCGTGTGATTGTGTGCGCAGGGTTTGTATCCGGGCTCGGAGGAGGCTTGGCAGGTGTACAGCACCGCGTCGGACCCGGACGGCCGCTGCGTGTGCGCCGTGGTGGCTCCTGCCCGCAACCTCTGCAAGCGGGACCATCGCGGTCGTCAACTCAGCCTGCTGACTCAACAGGTGGGCGCGCGGGTGCGCATGCCGGGCCGCACACAAAAAATGAACAACTTTGGGAATGTAAACCAACAAACGCAAGAAGGAGAGCAGCGTTTGTCCCAAGCTGGGGAGACCAGTGGAAAACACACACACACAAACCAATGCACTCAAGCAACATGAGTTTGTAATGTCATAGTTGGAGATTGCGAATGTGTTTCTGCGAGAAATGTGCACTCAATAATTCATCGCAGCTGTCATAAGTGAGAGTCGGCAGGCAGCCCTCTCGACAGGCTCGCATACATTTAAAAATAAATAAATAAAATACCGGACACACCCTCACTTCAGCACACGTGCAAGAATTACGTCACAAACCCGATATAGCCGAACCCAATCTGCTTTTTCCTCACCCAACGTATCCATTTGGGCCAAGAGGAAAGACCCTCCCGTTCCTTGACTTAAGTTGAGAGTCGTCAATGAACCTCGATGATAAACACTTACATAGGGGCCATGGTTTCATCATCAAAGATCATTTTGACTTTTCTGTGATCGTACGCACGTGGTGAAGACTTGAAATGATGTTTGACGTTCACATAGATTATCTGAATCTTGGAAAATCCAGCAGGCTTTTTTTTTTTGTGGAAATATAAAAGACACTAAGTCGGAACCTTCCATGTCTTCGTTACCAAGATGTGCGCATCAGTGAGGGATTTTATTTTTCCGACCGTTGCCAGTATGAATTTGCACTCTTGATTACTCATCAATACCGTGTGCCGATATAACTTTTGATCATCAAATTTCCACCACATTCTTTCTTCTGACGCACGTGACGATTGGCTAATGCGTTCAACTGCCACCGCGGTGCGCCACCTATTGGCAAAAAGGACTTTTTTTTTTTTGCCTTGCCTTAAGTATCAGTGGCCGGTATCGGCAGCCTTCACGAGTACCCATTGTCTTCACATTAAGCCGATATCGGCACGGTACTGGTACTTGCCCATCCCTGATGTTTGGTTTGGAAAAAGTGCACGTTGGGATGTGTCAAAGACTCTTCCCGGTTTTTGATGTTGAGAACCTAACATGTTGAGGGTCAAAGCAAAATTTGCTGTACGCTTGTTCCCAATAACCCACTGCAATGCATTTTGGTGACTAACATGACATTCAAGGGTATTTGACAAACAAAGCAGTTTTCATTTTGTTCCTTCAGCGAAGCTCAACGGCACTTTAAATGGTCTTTCATGTTTCCAAAAAAATAGATGCCGAATTTGTCAAGGAGACTTTTTAAGTTTTGCCCTTGAGGTTTCGTTTGCTTCGTCCCGCTTGAGGTTCGAAAACGGACAGATGGACGGTGAACTGTACTGTCGTTGTTGTTGTTGCGCTTCAGGTACAGAACGTGAGTCAGTCCGTGGAGGGGGTCCACCTGCGGACCTCCAGGGACCTGCGACACTTTCGCGAGTCGGAGCCGCTGCTGCGGGGCGTGGACGGACGCCTGCACTCGTACGCCAGCAGTCCTCGCACGCTCACGTCCAAGGGTCTGCAGGTACGGGCGCGCGCGTGCACACGCGACCGCCAGCTCGGCCGTGAACACATTGATTTCATGCGGGGGGGCTCAAGTAGCGTGTGGATGCTGTCGCCGTGCCGACACCTGCATCGCTGCACTAAGTAAAAGATTGAGAGCGCTGCATGGCAGAAAGAAAAACGATACCAATCCGAAGGGGAGGAAGGGGAAATTGTATTATTGATGTTGGCTTACAAAACCGAAGCAGAGGGGAGGATAGGCGGGGGGTTTGGGTTGGGGTTTTTTTGCACATCAGCTGGCTCACCGAAGGGCCTAATTTGTCTTGGATCTTTTCTGAAAACATTCATTTCAGTATCTGCGATGTTTGACGACAAGATGGACGCTCGGTTTGTTGAAGACGAAAATGCATCGATGAGCTTTGTTAAAAGTGTGTCTACAAGGTTTTGTAACCTTAAGGTCATTAGAGACTGTGTCTTTGATGCTTTACGGAAAGATGTACATCATCTTAGTTGAAGACGAAACCGATTTTGACCTTTTCTGAAAATAGTTACGTGAATTTTCCCGACGAAACTGTCTCATGTTGACGTAAGCTTCATTGTGTTGGGTTTGTGAAAGACGCTAAATTGTTGTTTTGGGGTTTTTTTGCATTCATTGAAGACATTAAAACGTCAGCCATGTTTTTTAACGAAAACGGGTTTTGTGCACATCAGAGACGATTTAGTTGTCATCATTCCGAACATCCATCTTGTCATCAACATCAAGGCAGTTTTGATTTTTCAGCCACCTTCTTCACTTTGTCGAAGGCTCCATTTTGTGTGATTTTGCCCGAAAGCCCAACTTTGATGCAGCTTGGCTCTGTCAAACGTTTGTTGGGCTTTCCTTTGTCTTGGTTAGCTTTCACTCATCAGTTTTGCAGCTCACTCTTCCGGATGGTTCCCTGCTCAGATGCGTGAGCTGCTTTCTGTGAGCCTGCAGAGTTAAAACGCTTTTTTTAGGACACGAGGCATCATCTCTTCCCCTTTTTTTTTTTTTTTCTTTCTTCCCACGTCACCTGTGAGGGCCCAAAAAGCAGAGAGGACGATAAAAGCGCTCCCTCTGCTTTGGTTTCACAAGTCAATGTTGGTATGGAAATTTCACATTTATCCTCATTTTCAACTTTGACAAGCACAAAACAGAAGTTGGGTTCGATGGAGGCCATTGTTCCCCACTTCTCAGGCGTTGCGAGGAAACAACCGTCATTTGGCATCCGAATCAAGAAACGTCTGCACCTATTGACTAAGGTTGGGGGGCGTGGGGGGTTGATGCTCGCTATTGGTGTGACATCTTGTGGGCTTCCTGTGGAAAGGAAAAAAAAAAAACAGAACGAAAGCAAAAGCAGCACTCGATTTGACTTGCTAATGCCTCCTCCTCCTCTTCCTCATCTTCATCTGACTGCGCCTGCGGCCAACCTTTTCTAATTCCTTCCTTTCAATCCGGAACCCCCGCAGAGAGGAAACCCACACCCCAACTCCGCCCGCCCCCCTACTGTGTTGCTAAAAATAGCTTGTGGTTATTGATTATTTAAGTTAGTGAATAGAAATACAGGATGCAGCGTCTCCGCTTCCCGGTGTCATGATGAGCTTCTTTTCCAATGTCTTTAAAACCAAGTGAGCGCGTCTCGTGTCTTCGATGAACCAACAACAACAACAAATGATTTTTTATTTTCAAAAAGGTCCTCGGTTTTGCAGCCATCAAAAAATTTAGAACCTTTGACGAACCTACCGCACGTTGTTGTCAATATCGGAGACAAAGTTGCGTTTTTGGCAAACCTAATGTGGGGATTCTTGTGGACATCCAAGATGATTTTGTCTTCCCCAAAAGCCCGAGCACAGGCGTTCCCATAAATGTCCAAGGCAATTTTGTCAAAGACAATTTTGCGTAATCTGCGACCATCTTTTTGGAAACGGCAAAGACAATCAATTCTGCTCAGTGATGCGAATGTGTTTTTGGAAATCTCAAAAACAATTCAGGGTCTCTGATAGCCGTGGGTAGCCTCGAGGTGAACATCAAAGAAAATTTTGCATTTTTGCCAAACCCGTTTCTTAGCAATAAAGAGATCCCCCCCCCCCCAAAAAAAAAATAAATTAATAGATTTTTTGTTTGTTTGTTTTTGGGGTATATATTTTTTCAGATTACAAGAACAAAGTCCTATTTTGGGCAAGTCATTTGAAGATTTTTTTTTTTTAAACATTAGCAGTTCGACCCAGGCTTTCCCTCGACTTTTGGTGTTTGTACTTGAAGTCAGTGCAGTGCTGGGAACAGCTCTGCGGCTGTGTAGCGTCTTAGAAAAGAGGCGTGTGAAAAAATAGAAGCGCTTTTCTCCCACGGACATAATCTGGCTGCCACTGAAGTGCCACTTCAAACCACACAGCGTCGGAAAATAAACCTTTTTTATTTTATTTTTTTTGCCCATCGAGTGTGAGAAGATTATCCCCTCACGTTGGTTCGTTCGAGAAACAACCAGCCGAGGGGCTTCGCTCTATTTGTCCTGGATTTTTTTTTTTTTTTTGGGCAAGTTTTTCAAAGATTCTTGATGGGTGACATCGATTCCAAATTCCAAAACAAGCTGCCCCTCGAAACTAACCCTCTGAGCACCCTACGCTGAAGTTTAAACCGAGACCTAACCCCCAAACCTCGAAACAACTTCTGACAAAAAACGAGATTGGACACGGCGTCCACAAGTGAAATGTGAGCATTACAAACATGGTGAAGCTGCACTTAGGTGCTATGCTGCGCGCAAATAAAAGAAGCTGCAACAGAAGCGAAGTCATGCTAACCGTCTGCTTGTCGCCGCCGCTCAGGAGCTGAAGGGTCAGGTGACCCAGCTTCAGCCCCTTCTGTCCACGGCAGATCAGTACCGGTCCGACGTGCGGACGCTGGCTGCCCTGCGAGGCGAATTGCTCAACCTGTCGGCGGTCCTGACGGCCATGCAGGAGGAGGTGGGAGCATACGACTACGAGGAGCTTCAGAGGCGAGTCCTGCTGCTGGAGACCCGACTGCACAGCTGCATGAACAAGCTAGGTCCGCTACAAATTTACCGGTACTCTTTACGTATCATCGTCAAAACCTTTCTTTCTGACACAGTTTGTCAAATTGCGCCCGCTATTGTGGAGGGGGGCTTACTCAATGTCAGATTTTCTTTTGCTATATATCGGTGGGTGGTATCGGCAGCCTCCACGAGTACCCGTTCCCTAAAAATAAGGCCAGTAATGTCCCGATACCGGAACCTGCTATCGGTACTCACCCATCCCTAATTTATAGCTGAAGATATTAAGAGTAGTATCGAATTATTTTTCCGTTATTAGCAAAACGTTTTTTTATCGAATTTTTGCATCACTAACCAGAACATCCCTCCCAAACGTCAAATTTTATTGAGTTACTTTATTTGACAGTTTTTCTGTGTTGCCTTCAAACCAAAGCGAGTTCTCTCTTTTTGCATGTGCTCGGCGGGCAGGTTGCGGTCGCCTGACAGCCGTCAACGGTCCCATCACCGTGCGGGCGTCGGGGTCCCGCTTCGGCTCCTGGATGACTGACGCCATGATTCCCAGCTCTGACAGCAGGGTGACTCTTCCGCTCTACCCCGTGTGTGTGTGTGTGTGTGTGTGTGTGTGTGTGTGTGTGTGCGCGTGCGTGCGTTGGTCTGTATTGGGTGGGTCACAAGTGAACCCGGCGTTGAAATCTTGCATTGTTGTGCCTGCGGTTGAGGTGTGGGCCATGGACGGCTTCTACCGCGGCCGGCGCGTGTTGGAGTACCGCACGATGGCCGACTTCACCAAGGGCCAGAACTTTGTGCAGCACCTGCTGCCGCACGCCTGGGCCGGCACGGGCCACGTGGTCTACAACGGCTCGCTCTACTACAACAAGCACCAGAGCAACATCCTGGTAGGCCAAAAACACAAACGTTCACATGCACACAATTTGGGGTGTGGGGGCACATATTTAATCATTTTCATTCTAGTTGATATATTGTGTCAATTTTTAAAATGTTTGCCAATTATTGATGAACTGGAAACTAATTATTTCGTTACGGTTTTTGAAGAAGGTCCCCCCCAAGAGTAATATAATGCAAACTCTTTGGTGTGTGTGTGTGTGTGTGTGTGTGTGTGTGTGTGTGTGTGTGTGTGTGTGTGCGTGTGTGTGTGTGTGTGTGCATATGTGCGCGCGTGTTGTAGGTGCAATACCACTTCCGCTCTCGCAGCGTGCTGCTGCAGCGTAGCCTTAGCGGCGCGGGCTACAACAACACCTTCCCGTACAGCTGGGGGGGGTCCTCCGACATTGACCTCATGGCCGACGAGACGGGCCTGTGGGCCGTTTATACATCCATACTCAACGCTGGAAACATCGTAGTAATGACAAAACTAACAATCGCACTTGGAGCCGTTAGCATTGATTATGACAAATTGGTGTAATTGGCTAACGTTGGCATTCAACGGAGATGTTCGCTCAACAATGATCTCCTCTGCGCTCAGGTGAGCCGCCTGTGTCCCCGCTCGCTGGACATACTACGTAGCTGGTCCACGGGCTTCCCGAAACGCAGCGCGGGCGAGGCCTTCATGATCTGCGGCGTCCTCTACGTTACCAACTCGCACCTGGCCGGAGCCAAGGTCCACTTTGCCTACAACACCAATACGTCCACGTACGAGTACACGGACGTGCCATTCCACAATCTCTACTCACACATCAGCATGATGGACTACAACCCCAGAGAGAGGGCGCTCTACACCTGGAACAATGGTCACCAGGTGCTCTACAACGTCACGCTCTTTCACGTCATACGCACCGACGGGTAGACCACGTTAGACGAGACTGGAGATGAGTCACGCACACGGTCGGCTTTGTGGTGGATGTGTCGAGTCCGCATGGTTTCTTCCTTCAATAAACATCAATAAACTTCATGCGTCGCTTCTTCCACGTTAGCATTAACGAGCATGAGGAACTGACCGTCTCACTTAAGTTAGCGTTAGCTGACTTACATAAGCATTCGTTGGAGTCGTTTGTTAAGACAATGTTGTAACTGGTGAATCTTCACCGGAGTTGCCAGGTAAGCAAATTGACATAGCTTGCTCACATTAGCATTTGTCACAATTGTTGACGTTCACGTTTGCAAGATAGCGGAACTAGAACTACCTGCTTCCGTATCTAAGAATCACGGGAAATGTAGTCCAACCAGCCGAACGCTCGAGTCTGACCCAATGCGAGCTGAGGTTTCTGGGTGCACGTTTCCAATGTTACAATCTGGGACCTTGAGGTAAACGACAGAAGGCTTCCAATAGCACCCGCAACCGAGTAAAAATACTCTAAATTTGTTCGCTAGTGGGTTGCAATTGTTATCATTCATTGTAGTTATTTAGTACATTGAAATTTGCTAACATTAGCATTCATCATCGTTAGCGTTCGCAGAGCGTGCCTGTTAAGTGAAATCTCGTTGCACAAATGTGTCATGACAATAAAGGCAATTCAATAGTTCAGTAGTCAGAGTTGTTAATTAGCAGATTATAACTATTAGCGTTCAATGCTGTTATGGTGGCTTGGAACTGGCTAAATGTAACATTCATTTGAGTTTTTGGGGCTGGGATTCATGCTAACTGGAACTTCTAACAATACAATTGAAAGCTTTATTTTGTTGAATGAGGGTTTTTTTTTTTCCTCCGCACTGACTTCTTAATTATTGACGGCGACCACCTGAAATGTTATTTTGGCTCAACTCAACCTTGGCATCTGTATCACTTTCACCATCTCATTTATTCATCTCCTCGTATATCCGCTGGCTTTTGGTCCCGCTGGTCAGGTAGCCGGCTGCTAAATAATGCAACTGCATTAAAAGAGACTGCCTGTGCAGCGAGGTGAAATCATGGCGAAACCAAAGGGAAGGTGTTCATTGTACAAAACACACAAGAGTAACTTATGTTTAATGAGTGGCCGAGGCTCCTTTTAATATTTAATAACAAGCAGAGAGCACCACCTTGTCGAAGCTATTTATAGCCTTCGGAGCAAGCCAGCAGCCAATTAAAGTCGAACACCCACGCTCCCTCGCGGCCTGAAGTGAAAGATGTCGTTTTTACACAAAAGGGCGATTCATCCATTCAAATATTTTTAATGTATTTTATGATCATTATTTTACCTACATTTATTTTTAAAACGATTCTCGTTAAAGTATGACGAGGAAAAAAAACTCAAATAGAGTAAAAGGAACAGTAAACTACACCAAATAAAAATGAAATTAAACTCAAAGTGAAACTGCTCGGCCCGGAAGTCATTCTGAACTGTTGTACAAATTAGGTGGAAAAAAAACCTAAATGAATATACAAGTAACCACTGCCAAAACTAAATATAGTAAAAAGAACTGTTAACGACAGCAACTACTTTTTATGCTTTTTTCCAATCTCGTTCTTAAAATCTAGCCAATCACACGCCCTCTCTCGTGTATGTTAACGAGGTAGGCGGAGACTTTCAAATCCCCCTTTGGCGACGTGCTCTGATTTGCGTGACGCCAGTTCGGATTTGCTGACGCGTACTTTCACCCGTACGGAGCTTGTGTGCGTCCGTGCGTGCGTGTAGCCAGATTGTGTCTCAGTCGGACACACGAGAAATGGGGGTTTGGTCAGGAAGAGACACACAGGTCCCTTGGAGAGCTTGTTCGTGCGTGTGCGCGCACTCTTGGTTTATCTTGGGAGCAGAATTGTGTGTGTGTGCGCGCGTGTGTTTGGGACACGAAGTCGGCCAAGCCGAGCGCGTGTTTTGACAATCACACCGGCTCACCAAAAGACACTCATGCATAAAAAAATGAGCGCCTCATCTCATAAACACACACGCATTTCACTGGCTAATTGCGTGTTTGTTTGCGACACTGTCTTTGCTTTCCTTTCCCGTGTCCTTCTTTCCCGCTCTCTCATTACCGAGCCTGTCCTTTCCTGTCTCTTTCATTTGCTATTTGACCTTCCTCCTTCCTTAGGTCCTTTCCTGTCACCTCCTTTACCTTTTCGTTTTTGCTTTCACTTCCTGCTTTCCTTTCTTTTCCTCCCCTTTCCTTTTATGTCTCCTCTCTTCTTGTCCTTCCTTCTTTATGTGACTTTTTCTCCTTTCTCCCGCTTTTCCTTGTTTCCTCTTGAATTCCGTATCTCCTTTTCTGTTGCTTTCTGGTGATGTGTTGGGTTTGGCGGCCGAGAGCCTGAGGAGCATAACAAGAGGACGCTGCAGGCTTGTGGGAAAGGAAAGGAAGAAGATTGTCCCCTTCTATCGATCTGGTAATCCTCTTTTTTCTGTTGCTCCACGGGAGAAATAAAAAAAAAAAAGTCATCTCAATCGGCCGCTGAACAAGAAAGACTTGGATGAAGCGGGAGGGATATCAAGGAGAAAAGGGAAACCCCGTCATCTAGTGGTTTAGAGAGGGTACTGCACTAAGGTGATGCGACAACTTGCTGATTTGAGCAGTTCGAGAATGCACCCTGCCTCTTCGCTCTCTTTCTCTCTGTGTGTCGTACGTTCTGACACCGTCCGACAAGAGCCGACCCCTCATCAGAATGATGAAAAGACGGGCGGAGCAGGGAGTGATGGATGCCCACATCACCGTGGCAACAGGGTCAAACACGTGAAGGGCAACCTCGGTTCAAAGGGTCCCCTCCGAATGTCCTGACCTGTGACCCGGCAGCTCGGCCGGACGAAGCTCCAGAGCAAGACGACCGCTTACCCACTATAATGCCAAAAGGTAAGCAGAGCTGCAGTGTGAGCGTGGATTACGTGAGCAACAGTCACTTCTAACAATAGAGTCCTGCCTTGAGATATATGAGTTGGATTTGCTGTATCTCAAATCCGCTTTCCCTTAAAAGCGTGCAGTCATGACATCGTTCATCAAAAGTAAAGAAGTACATTGACAGTGAATTCATTGTGGCTCCTCCTGTAGTTTGGGACCAGTGGGGGGCAGTAGGATGGAAGGGCAGTTTCGCTCTAAACGGAAGTGACTCAGTAATCTGCAGTCATTTTTGGCGCGGGATTAAAACGATATCCCCGTGAGTGTTGTCAGATTGTCTGTCTACATGTGTTGATGTCAAATCTCCATTTCTGAGAACTACAATTGTCCGTCCAGTTTTCTGTTGTTTTTTTTTAACTTGAAGCTAGCAAGGAAAAAAAAAGTGTGCTTCTTCAAAATCTATTTGTTGTTTGGAATGTCTTTCTCTTTTGGTTGACACTGAAGCTCAACTGAGAAAGGCATTAAACAGCTTGAAGTGTCTTTTAGGCTTCTTTTTGAAAACAAACAAACAAACAAAACAAAAAAAAAACCTTGTCGACTGAGTCATTCGGATCTCAAGGTGCCATTCGGCCACAAAAATGCATCATATCTCTCCAGTGAATCAGAGTAAGAACCAGCAGACTCCGTCTTCTTACCATCCATCCATCCATTCTTGAGCTCTTATCCGGGGTCGGGTCCTGCCGGTGGGATGTGCCTGGAACACCTCACCAGGTTAGTTAGTGGTCAGTTAGTTAGTTGGTTATTTGACTCCTCAATGCTTTGCTCACGCTTTTTGGATTGGTTGTTGGTTCAATCTCGTTGGCTTTTGGTCTGTCCACCGACAGCCAACTTTTGGGCATCGCGTCATGCAATCTGACCCGTGGTCGACTTCGATTTGAGCAATAAAGTCATTTACGAGTGTGCGTTGCCCTCGACGCATTTGGTGAGGATGTGTGCCGATGGATTGTCCGGCATTCTTGTTCTCCTTGTGGCCTTTTTTCCCCGCTTTTCTGCAAACACGTAAGCTGCCGCTACGACTTTAAGATCAGCTCAGCTGCTGTGCTCCTCCCCTCTTTTACTCTCTCTCTCTCTCTCTCTCTCTCTCTCTCTCTCTCTCTCTCTCTCTCTCTCTCTCTCTCTCTCTCTCTCTCTCTCTCTCTCTCTCTCTCTCTCTCTCTCTCTCTCTCTCTCTCTCTCTCTCTCTCTCTCTCTCTCTCTCTCTCTCTCTCTCTCTCTCTCTCTCTCTCTCTCTCTCTCTCTCTCTCTCTCTCTCTCTCTCTCAGGACACAAACCAGTTTGAGAAGGCAGAGTTAAAAGGAGGGAAAAAAAGAGAAGGCATTATTTTGTGCAGCGAGAGAAGGAAGGCGTGGACTTCCTCCAAACCCTTCCAGGAGAATTTCAGCTTGAGGGACGCGCGAGAGGTGCCGACATGGACTGGGGCACCGATTTGTGGGTGAGTTTCACACCTTTGTCAACAACAACAACTTGTCACTTTTGGGCCTGCTTTGAATGTCATGTCAAGATGTGTGTGCGTGTGTAGAATGTGGCTGAGCGTGAGAGTGTGAGAAAAAGATTTCGCAATTCCTCCTGCATACCTTCAGCTGCTCTCTCTTAAAGGTGTAGCGTAGTACGCCATTTCACCTGTTTGTTTTTCACGCGTGACAGGAAGTCCGGTCGGCTACCGCCGGACGCCCCCCCCCCTCCACTTTCACCCCAACCCGTATTGTTTTGGGGTTGTTGTTTGCTTATTGTTGTCTCTCCATGATGTCAGTTGGATCCGTGGCTGAACGGCGCTTGCTTCTTTTTCGCGCCTGCCAAGCAGACCACAATAAAATCTACCCAAAGTACGACATCGATTATTTCAAATTTGTTGGCGTAAAAAGCCAATTGGTGCCTCAGATATGAGCCAGAGTCTCCACTGATAGATTTGTGCACGGTTAGTGAGCTAGCTAGGATGACGTGCACATGTTATTTCACGAGTAAGTTAGTTGGTCGGTTGTTTGCTATGTCGTTTCTTCTTTCGTTTGTTGGTTAGTTTGTTAAATGATCAATTTCGCAGTGACTTGCTCAGGTAGCTCAATTACATTGTGTTCGACGTTCTTTTTTTTGTTGTTCTCTCGTTATTTTGTTCATTCCTCGGTTCGTTGTCGTTTGACTGGATAGCGCGAGCAGTCCATTTATTTGCCCACTCGTGCGCTAACTCCTTTGATATTTTGGTCATGATTAAGGTAGTTGTTGTTTGATAAGAGTGCCTTGGTGAAGAATATGAATGACAAGAGTGCCAAGAACAGAACCCTGTGGAACCCCAGAAGTGACTGGATCATAATGATAAGCATACTAATTGCAAATAACGGGAAGGAGAGGCCCCTGCTTTGTTCGCTCATTTCGTTTGTTTGTTACTTTGTTCATCAAGAGTGAAGTTGTCGTTTCCTGCGTCAGTTCTTCCGCCGGTTCTTTGGTTTCCCCTGACTATTTGCGTGTTTATTCGTTGGTACCCCGCGGCTTGGCATCCGACGCTTGTTGGACGGCTCTTAATCCGTCGAGTACAAAAACCACAAGAACGCGCTTGGACTTTGCTGGCGTCTCGCCGGCTGCGATTTGGAACGCGCGTCGTCAGCGGGCGTCGCGGGAGGCGGTACAAGTCGGACTGGTTCAGGCCTCGGCAGAGCTCCCGGCGACGTCAGTCCCTCATGATGACGTCAGCCAAGCCAAAATGACGACTCCTCACGGGGAGTGGCTCAACCCCACACTGACTCCCCCCCCCCCACCCCACTGCCCCCCTTTTTCCTCTCCATTGTCTCTCCCCTTCCTTCCCCTGCAGGACACTGCCCGGTTTTTGCAACACCCCTCCACCCAACGCCCTTGACATCACTTAGGTGGAGCCTTTGTCTCACTCACTGTGCGGCGATTCCAACTACGCTACGTCACTGTGTTTTTCCCGCGCTGACCGTTTCTCAGACACACACACACACACACACACACACACACACACACACACACACACACACACACACACAGTGCATTCGTGTTTTGTTTTGTTTTTTGAACACGAGAGAAGGTGTCGCTGACGTCTTAGGGTGGTGAACGATGAGCGCAGACGCAAGGGCGCACCGGCACTACATCACAAACATCAGGATACAGACGCTCGAGCCACGCGATTGAACAATATTCCTGAATATTATTAAAAAAAAAATCCTCCATGGTTCGTTTATTTTTCTCAAGATGGCTGAGAGAGGCTCCGGCGTGCCCGCGACACCCGTGAGGATGAGCACATTCGACATTATGTCTGACGTGTGTGCGTGTGTGTGTGCGTGTGTGTGTGTGTGTGTGTGTGTGTGTGTGTGTGTGTGCACGACGTGACATCAGGACCAGAACGATGTGATCGACAAGCACACTCAGGCGGGCCTGGACCTGGTGGAGCGCTACATCAAGTTTGTGAAGGAGCGCACTGAGATCGAGCAGAGCTACGCCAAGCAGCTCAGGTGCGCGCCGCCCCGCTCGGTCCCCGCGTGCGCGCCTGCGCCGTTGTGGGGGAAATAACGCCGGGTGCGTGTGTTGCAGGAGTCTGTCCAAGAAGTACGCCAAGAGAGGAAGCAGAGATGAGCAGGACTGCAGGTCGCGACGCAACTCGCAGCCAGTCGGGCCGCTCGTGCGTCTCGGCTGTCGTCGGCTCGCGCGTTTGTGCCTCGGCCTTGTTTGTTGTGTGTTGCTGTCTTCGGCTTGAGCTTGTCTTGCTTGGTTCAGCCTTTGGGTACGCGCGCGTGTGCGTGTGTGTGTGTGTGTCTATTTGCGTCAAGGTGTACTGTTTCTATGTTCGGGTTGTGTGTTCATGCTTTTGATGTGTTCCACATGAGTGTTTTTATATTCGGGTGGCGCGTTTGTGTCTTGATGTTCATGGGAGCATTTTGTGTGCGTGCGTCCAGATTCAGCAACCACGCCGCCTTGCAGGAGATCCTGAATGAGCTGAACGACTACGCGGGCCAGCGGGAGTTGATTGCCGAGACCATGATGACCAACATCTGCGTGGAGCTCGCCAAGTTCCTGCAGGACCTCAAGCAGGACCGCAAAGCGGTGACGAGCACACACACGTCGCCGCCCGCCAAGCCGCCATTGTCCCTGAACGCACCGTGTTGCCTTCACAGCACCTTTCCGACGCCAAGAAGGCCCAGCAGAACCTGGAGAGCAGCTTCAAACAGCTGGAAAGCGTACGTGGCAAAAGTTCCCAAGTCGATGCTTTGCTTTCGCGGTCGAAACCGAAATCTCGTTGCCTTCGGCGACAGACGATACGTTTGCGCATTCCGTGTTGCGCTGCTTTTGATGACCTCATCAATGACACGCGTGCGCATGTAGACCAAGAAGCGCTTTGCCAAGGAGTGGGCGGAAGCCGAAAAAGCCACGCAGCAGGCCGAGAAAACCGAGAACGACCCCAACACCACAAAGATCGACGTGGATAAAGTAAACACACACACACACACACACACACATACACATAGACACACACTTAGCTCAAGACTGAGACGAGAGCATTTGCGCTGAAAATGTTTCCCCAATAGTGTTGGGCCAATGCTGAGAGGCAAACAGTTGGAGTCACTGCCAACATCCTGACAACAAAGCCGAAGAAAAAAAAATGGCGGGAGTGCTGAAGCGCGTCTATGATGGCGCGCCGATGCTGAGAGAGCCTCATTCTCCGTCATAATATTGACGCTGTCGTCGCTTGTGTCGTTTCCCCGAAGGCCAAGCAGCACGCGCACGTCCGCACGCACGCGGCGGAGGAATGCCGCAGCGACTACGCCGCGCAGCTGCAGAAGTACAACAAGGAGCAGAATTATTTCTACTACACGGAGATACCACAGATCTTCAATGTGAGAACGTCATCGCTCGCGGACGAAACGCCAGCAACAAAAGCGGGCCCACCCTGAAGTGAAACCAATCGGCCCTATTTTCCTTCCTAATATCGTCAGTGGTTAGCGCACCGACCTCACAGTGCAGAGGTCGCGGGTTCAATCCCGGCTCCGGCCTCCTTGTGTGGAGTTTGCACATTCTCCCCGGGCCCGCGTGGGTTTTCTCCGGGTACTCGGGTTTCCTCTCACATTCCAAAAACACGCATGGCAGGCTGATGGAACACGCTAAATTGTCCCTAGGTGTGAGTGTGAGCACAAATGGTTGTTGGTCTCTGTGTGCCCTGCGATTGGCTGGCCACCGGTTCAGGGTGTGCCCCGCCTACTGCCTGAAGACAGCTTGGAGAGGCCCCGGCACCCCCCGCGAACCTTGTGAGGATGAAGCAGATGAATGAATATCGTCTTGTTAATGGTACAAAGGTGGGCGGGGGGGGGGGGACAGTATTTATTTACATTCAGATTGGTTTTGGGTGCATGTGAAGTTAAGCGTGGCCTCTGCTGGGGCTTGTTGATCTTGGGGGACGCATACATTTGGGGGGGGGGGCGGGTTGTTGAGCATTTGGCCGCGATCGGGTCATTTTCACAAAGGGGTGTACTCACTTTTGTTGCCAATATTGATGACAGATGTCAGGGGTTCGCTCCAATGACACACTGCTCATGGCAGTCGTCGAGGGACTGGCACCGGCTGACGGTGTGTGTGTGTGTGTGTGTGTGTGTGTGTGTGTGTGTGTGTGTGCGCGTGCGTGCGTAGAAGCTCCAGGACCTCGATGAGCGTCGGATTCGCCGTCTGGCGGAAGGATACTGCCAGTTCTCCGAGCTGGAGAAGAAAGTGCAGCCCATCATCTCCAGATGTCTGGAGGGAATTTCGGCGGCCGGAGCCAAAGTGGACGAAAAGCAGGCCAGTCACACGCGCCGCCGAGTAGCGCGCCACCCCAAGTGCGGACGTGTGCGATTGTTATCGTGATCGTGTGCGTCCCTTGAGTCTGCGCGGTCACCTCCCCGTTTGCGTTTGCGCGCGCAATTGTGTCAGCGCGCTTCGGGAGCGTCCGCTCGCCTTGGTGCCGCTGACGTCGCCGCCGTTGTTTTCTTTGCGTGCGCTCCGGGGAAGCAGGACTCGCTTCTGCTGGTGGAGCAGCACAAGTCGGGCTTCGAGCGTCCCGGCGACCTGGACTTTGAGGACTACACGCAGGGAATCAAAGCGGCCGGCTCCGACTCCAGCCTCAACCCGCCCAAAGTTCGAGCCAAGCTTTGGCCCTTCAGCAGGAAGCACAAGGTCAACTCACGCACGCACGCACACACAAAGAATGCCGCAGAGTGAGCGCAGCGGGAAAGCAAAGGCCAAGTGCGCATTCCTCGCTGGGCCCCCCGGGGGCCCGGCCCGTCTCACTCCTGCACTGACTTGTTTCCGCCACACACCAGCAGCTTTTTTTAAAAATGTTGTCACGTGTTGTGTTGTGTCTTGTCCAAATGAAATGAACCCCCCTCCCTCTCCCCCCACCCCCTCTCTGATTCCCCGTCCAGACGACGCATGCCGAGAAACACGTGGTAACTTGTTGTCTTTTGTCCTCACGGTGCGGGGGGCTGGCCCTTTCCGTTTCGCTTCTTGACAATGACCAATGTCGGATTCTGTGATGTCACACCCGCACGGCGGCTTTGCGAGGGGCACCCGCGGAAAAATATGGGCACGAAGACATTCTGGCAAAAAAAAAAAGTTGTTCCTGATATTTGGGGGATTTCATTCCTCAGAACAGCTCTTGGTGTGATGCTGTCAAGTATCAGCATGATGATGACAAAAGTGAATGAAATTTGGAAACAAAGCACCTTCGTGACATCACAGAAGAAAAAAAATGATTGTGGCTTTTGTTTGGAATCCTCCTGGTGGTCAGCATCGGTGTTGCCTTGACACGCATTAGTAATTAGTGTGTGTGTGTGTGTGTGCGTGTGTGTGTGTGTGTGTGTGTGTGTGTGTGTGTGTGTGTGTGTGTGCACGTGTGTGTAGCCAGCGCCGGCCGAGGACTTCTCGCACCTTCCTCCCGAGCAGAGGAAGAAGATGCTGCAAGCCAAGATTGACGACGTCTCCAATAAGCTTCACATGACCCAAGAGACCAGGTGAGGCCCGCACGCCCGCGATATCCGGCACAGCCGCCGGGGTTGCTGCTCCTGATAAAAAATAAAAAAAAAATTAAATTATAATAATTATACTGTGGGTGGACACTTATTTCAAGAAAAATGGCGGCAGAGGCTGAATGCAAATCTTATTCACCCCCCCCCAAAAAAAAAACATAATAATGCTCCATAAAAATAGAAAACAAATATTTATTTAAATGTTTTTTTTTTTCATTTAAAATATTTCTAAAATGCCACCCAAAATGTACCTTATTTTCCACTGAAAATGAGTTTCAAATCTAAAGGCAAATGTCTTTTTTGAACAATCAGCAAAATTGATCAAAGCGATTTGGATTAAAATGGAGGATTTTATGCGCATGCACATTTGGAAAATCCGTTTTGAAATTTAGTTGTATTTTGTTCATTAAAAAAAAAAAAAAATCATAATAATGATAATTAAATGACCAATATCTGAATGAAAGCTCCAGTGTAGTTTGATGCGTAATTTGCAAGTGGCCACACACGAAAAGGGCCTTTGTGACTCTCCCCCGTTGTTGTGGTCGTCGCCGCATTTTCAAAGTCAAAGCGTTTTACAAAGGCGCACGCGTGCTTGTGCGCCAGCGAGGCCCTGGAGAAGATGAAGGCCGTGTACGAGCAGAACGCCGACTTGGGCAACCCGTCCATCCTGGAGCCGCAGATGGCCGAGACGGCGCAGAACATCGGATACCTGCGCGGCGAGCTGGCCAAATACGAAGTACGAGCTACTCCGCAATCCTTCGGGCGCTCGATCAAAGCCTCTTCCTTCTCTCTTTTGATTGATTTGTTTTCATGCAGACGTGGTTGTCCGAGGCGGTGGGAGGAGACGAATGCACCAACGCCATCGTCAACAACAACAACAACAACCAGCAGCACCTCACGCAAAACATGTGAGGACCGGGCCAAAAACGCAGCTTGTTTTTATTTTGTTTTGACTTTTTTTTTTTTTTTGTTTTTCTTTTTTGGACACTTGTTGAATGCAAAAGATTGCTTGTTGTTTTCCAGCGTCCGTCGCCATCTGGCGTTTTGTCGGGGCCAGTCGCCCTTCGGGCAAATTGCTAACGGCCGCTCTTTCGTTCTGTGTCCGCAGGGCCGAGATGTCTGAGAACCATCAGAACATTTACACCGAGTTTGACGACGACTTTGAAGACTGTGGCCAATGCATGGCTTTGTACAACTTTGAAGGTTTGACAACACACGCGGGCGCGCACACACACACACACACACACACACACACGCACACACACTATTGCTTTTCCCACGCCAAAAAAAAAAAAAAATAGGAGATTAAAATCATTTCTGACAGAATAGAATCATGAAATGGTAGTTTGAGAAAAACAGAATAGCAGTATTTTGAGGAATGGTCACATTTTTTTGGGGGGGTTGAAAAAAATCATGAGAATAAGGTTGTATTTTGTGGGGGGGGGCTTGAGAAACACAAGAGCCTACGACAGCTCTGTTATTCTTTTCTCAGGAAAAAAAACAGAGAAGAAGAATAAAGTTGTTTATTTGTGATTAGAAAATGGAGTCGTCTTGTGCAAAGAACTGAATGGCGAAGGAGGTCCTATTTTTGTGAGAATAAAGTTGTGTTTTTCAAATTAAATTCGGAATATGATGAGGCTAGTTGCCCCGCCCCTCAAGAATGTTTATCTGTGAGAAGCCACCCAATCTTAGGAGAAGGACATGGCCTTTGCAGTCCTCCTGAGACTGGGAGGCTTGAAGAATGCGTTTTTCTTTTCTCTCCCCCCGCCCCACGCAGGCACAAGCGAGGGCACCATCTCGGTGACGGAGGGCGAGCTTCTGACCATCATGGAGGAGGACAAAGGCGACGGCTGGATGAGGGTCCTGCGGGCCAACGGCGACGAGGGCTTCATCCCGTCGTCCTACGTCAAGATGGCGTCCTAACGCCTCAACGTGCCGGCTGGTACTCTTTGCAACTGCTCCATGTCAAAAACATCTTTCTTTCGCAGTACGCCCTTGCCCCCAACCCCCCCCCAAAAAAAAACCCCAAAAAACAAGCTGCAGTAGCCACGCCCCTCCTTCCTGATTGGATACAATTTTGGGGGGGGCATAGAAGAAAAACAAACTGGATCCACATTAAAAAGCACAAAGGAACATGTCCCTCCACAGATGTTACCAAGGTGTTGAGCCCCCCCATGTCCCCCCCCCAAAAAAATATATATATACACTGTACTCATTTTTTTTACATGAGAGAAGTCCAAATTTTACATGAGTGATTTTTTTTAAACTAAAATTCACATTACAAAAATGTAAAGCTTTTTAAAAATCATTAAAAAAACATGCTGTTTTTTTTTTTTTAATTCGCTGTATTTTTTTTCTCTTTGAAAACTTTTTTTTTTGTGCCCTTCAGCAGCACACCCGCTTGACACTTTTGTTTGTCTTGTAAAGGCACAGTGACTTATCGTATTACTGTATTATTATGATTAGAATTTGATGAGCCCGTTGAAGGTCAAACAGTCGGTGTCGCCTTTCGGGCTTGACTCACACTGGATAGATGCCCTAAAATGTTTCAATGGATGTATCGTAAAAAAGGACATCGGAAGCATCATAAGCATTAAAAAGCAACGACCAAAGCACCAAAGTGAGTCATTGATCTGACTTTGTATTTTAGTGACGCGGGTTGCGGTGTGTTCATTGGTGCTGACTGTAAATCTCAGAATCATGCAAGACGAGTACAAAAGAAAAAGAAACATTTACTTGGCAACATTATTTACACAAGAGAAACAAAAAACAACCAGTAGCGTGACAACAGTAGCTCAGTACAACAGATGTCCGGAATCGGTGAGAAGAAAAAAAAAAAAAAAACGACCACGAGGTAATTTTGTAGGGGACAACTGCCTAGATAGGCTGCGGTTAGATGACGACGACCTGTCTGTCATGTCTCATTTGACGTTTGTACACCCGCTGAGTGGGTTGCAGTCGAATTAGACTGAGAATTCCACTCGCATGTACAGTTTAACTACGATGAACAGTTCTCCACCATTGCTCCCAGAAGCAGATTGGGCTCAAGTTTTGTCACGTCGGAATTCACATTTTCATCACAAATCTTTTTTGGGAAGAAGCCTCGATGGGCTGTGGGCCGATTAAAGCCTGACGCGTCGACTCGTTGAGATCATATCATCCAAGTTGGACAAAAAGTTTTTTGTCATGAAGTTTGTACAACTGCATAGTTGGGCTGCGGTCCAATTGACGAATGAATGGTCCATTGGTCGTAGGTCAATAATTGCAACTTTGTCAAAGGCTTCTCTTATGTGTCAGAAATCATATTTTGATCATAAAAGGAAAGGGGGGGTGGATGGGTGGCGGGGGTTGCACAACTGCCGAGACGCGCTGTGGTCCAATTAAAAACGGAATTGTGCACCGGTATTAAGTTAAGTTAAGAAAACCTTTATGAGTCTCGCAATGGAGAAATTCACAATTCACAGCAGCAAAGTTATGAAAGGAAGAAGTAGAACAACAAAATATAGGAGCTGCTGGAAAGGCAGTCACTCTCGCGGCGCCATTTTGAAGTCAAAATAACAAAAATACTCGTGGACAAAGACTTCTCCGTCCTGTTGAAATCACATTTTGATCATTGAACGCTGTTCCCACAGTCTCAGCAGAGAGGCTCAGGCAGTTCGGGTCTGATCTCGACCGGTTCCAATTTATCCGAGAGCACGCAGAGAATTTTGTCAAACTTGTCGTGGCGTTCCTTGCCGTCCGCTTCCGCTCCCGATTGGCCCCAGAAGAGTCGCAGGGCAAATTCGGTCCGGAAGGCCTCCAGCATCTCGGGGATGGGCGTCCAGTCGCCTAGAGGGGTAGCGGCTCCATTCAAAAAAAATCGAAGACGGCGATGTGCGCTGCGCACGTGCGTGTGCGCGTACTTGCGAGCAGCTCGCTGGCGCGCTGCCGGTGTTGGTGCGCGTGCGCGGCGTGTCGTCGGGCCGCCTGCAGGAGGTCGTAGAGCATCTCGCACCCTCGCAGGCTGTCCTCCACGGGGTCCTCGCCCTCCATCAGCAGCAGCACGGGAACCAGGTGCGGCACGGCCACCGGACCACCCGAAACGCACTCTGCACACACAAAACGACAAGACACGCTTGAAAACACACCCCTTGGGCAAAATGCCGCATGTCATTGATTCATTGATGTATTGTAAATAAGCCCCCCGCCCCCTGATAAAATTTTCCAAATCTTACACTGACGGTATTGGGCTAATACCGGTCCAGTTTCAAGGTTTTAGGTGCTCAACCACTGATCGTGAAGGCAAATCCAATCTGACATTTGCGCAAGTCCTCCTTGCCAGTAGTTGGCGCTTAACGACGGCCGCTGTCAAAATTTGTCATCATTTCGATGATTTGATGTATCAAAGGTCGGAGTGGCATCGCTGAAGAGAGAATCCTCAGACCGGTATGGGTCCGCAATAAAGTGGTCCCGAAAACCCGTCCATCCCTCCTGGGGACCTCGTCTTTACGCGGCGGGTGGCCTTACCGTCGCTATCGTTGAGCGCTTTCATGAAGGGCTTGAGGGTCTTCTCGAACAGGACGGCGCTCTCCGTGTGGTTCCTCCGCAGCGAGCGCCACGTCATCTCCAGCCGCACCACCTGCACCCAAGCGCGCGCCATCAGGCGTCGGCTCTTCGGAACCCACGGGCTTTGGCCCCTTCGCTGCAAAACGAGGCGCCGGCGAGCGCGCGGCCCACCTGAGGCATGTCCAGCGCCTTCATGACGGCCGAGAAGGCGTAGAGGTCACGGGCGTGGTCCTTGAGGGCCTGCGCCACGAGGATGAACTTGTGCAGCACGGCGGCCCGCTGGCTCACCGTACCCGTGCAGCCCAGGATGTCCACGGCAACGCCCAACGCAATCAGATGGTGCCTGCGGGGGTGGGGGGGACGGCGGCGCTCAACGATCACAAAGTCAACGGGCGGCGGTCGCCTTCATCGCGCGACGCCCGCTTGCGGGAGCCGGCTCGCCCATTGGGTGACGTGGGCAAATGGTAAGAGGGCGGCGGCCGACAGGGGGCGCTCTAAAACGTCTTTGGGAGCATTGAGGGCACAGTATGGATAGTTGAGGCGCGGGCTGGGTACCTCTCGAGCAGGTCTCGCCGCAACTGTCGGCCGTGCGGCAGCGTGATGAGCTCCAGGCCGGAGGCCACGCCCATCGCCCGCCTCTGCTCGGCCGTCACGCCCACGATGCGTGCCACCTGGCAGTCCACGCTGAGCATGTGCAGGGCCGTGGTGTTGGGGTCCGAGCGGTTGAAGAGCTCCTTCAGCGCAAGCAGCACGCCGGGCTCCAGCGGACGGTTGTTGTCCGGCAACAACAGCGACTTGAAGCGGTCCAGCTGGAAGCAGGAGCTCCATTCCGTCTGCGATGGGGGCGGGGCAAGGGGAGACGTTATCGAAAGATACCGCCTCAAAAGGAGAAGTTGCGCGGGGACGCAGCACGCGGGTCCAGATGGAATCTGGAACATTTCAATGCGACTCTGGTACAAGGGCGTTGGTGTCGTGCGGAGAACCTGCGGGCGTTCAAATTGTTCCTTGTCGGGCAGTCGCGGCAGACGGGACGCCGCCTCGCCGCCGTTGTCGTCCTCCAGGAAGCCGAAGGAGGTCTCGGTGATCCGCGCCCGGCTCTGCCACTTTTCCTCCGCTCGAAGTCGATCGACGTGACCTTTGCGCCGGGACTGCGGCACCTGAAGGCAACAAGAGCGACCATTTCGCACTGTCGCTGTGAGTATTTTGATTGATTTTTTTAATCAACTGCAGTAACATGGAATACTTTGGGGAGTCAGTCCAGTATTTTTCTCCTTTTTGCGTGAAAGGGACTGACATTGAAAGGGCTGGATTTACAGAATGGGAGGGGGGGAGTGAATTGATTGATGGCATTTCCATTCACTTGAGTGGTGAAAGATGATTTGAGATATGAATGATTCATAAATCAAGGCACCACTGGATTTGTATACGTCACCAATAATTCTCTGACAGATTTTGTCCTTCTTCAGATTGTCAAAAATTGCCCACTTTTTTTTTTTCTCAACATATATCACAACTAAAGAATTTTTTCTGATGGCTCCCTCTGTTACAAAGTTAAATAGTAAAGGACAAAGTACTGTACAGCAGCCCGAAATTAATATCTTTGTTGGAGTAAGCGTTAAAGCCACCAAATAAATCAATTATTTTCTTCATGATTATTTTTAAATGAATCGGCCTATTAATCGGTTCTCGGAATTTTATTCTGCCAAATATCGGAATTCACGGTCGGGTCCTAGTTTCCGCGTGACGGTGTCCGACCTGAACGACCAATTCGTCGTAGAAAGCGGACGGGTCATCGTCCCGATCCGAGGGCGCGGCGGGTCCGGGGGCTTTGGGGAACACGGCGGAGATCCTGAGGGGCTTGGGGGGCGCCCGGGAGTGCAGCTGTCTGTCGGACCCCCGCAGCGTCACGCCACCACCTAAGCCGACGGGACAAAACATTTTCAGGCACACCGTCAGATGCAAAGATTCTTGCGCTTTTGATCGAGTTTGCGTGCGCGCACGTTACCGGGGTGACAGGGATGCATTCGGCGCGGCTTCGGGCTGAGAAGGGGCTCGCTCCCTGTGCGGAACACCGGCGAGATGGGAGGCGGGCCCATGTCGTCTGATTTGGAGTTTTGAGGAGCGCCTGCATGGGGGAGAGTACGAAGAGTGATGCGCCGCTGAGGGTGTGGACAAAAGTATTGAGACAGAGCTCATAATTTGCCTTTTCCGCCTGTTTTTTTTAGAGCCACGTACCCCTTGGCAACATCTCCACAGTGATGGTGCACAGTTTGAATCGTTTGAAAGCATTTACAGTGTTCGCATCAACTGTAAATAATTTTGTTTTCCGTTTGACGTGTTTCTTCAAAAAAAACTCATTAGCTCTGCTTTTATGTCAGAAACCTGTGTTTTTGGTGGAACCAACCCATATTCTAGTGCTGATTACTGAACTCCGGGAAAACGATTTGTCTACACTTCTTTTTGGTAGATTGTGTGTTTATATTGTCGCAGAGCACAACATTTGGTCAATTATCATTTAAACAACAACCACAAGCTTGATAAATGTAGCCGGATTGCATTTGAAATGTTTCAAATAGTTCATTTTTAAAATAATGGGATGTGATGCCGTAATAGAATCTTGACTGACTTCATTCGACGAGTTTACTTGTACTGTGGGTGTCCCAATACTTTTTGCCCATCCTGTACATGTGCGGTTAAATGACGGGCGTACCGGGCCTCAGGTTGCTGTCCGACTGGGCCGACTGGAGCGAAGGCCTGCAGCCGAGGTTCTCCAGATTGCCGGGGTGACTCCCGCTCCTGCCGCACGGGAAGTTGAACAGTTTAACGGCCGGCGACGGTGGACGCGCCGCCCCCCCCCCCCCACCCTCGCCCGTCCACCTGGGCAGAGTGTTGATGTTCAGGGCGTCTCCCAGGGTGCTGCTGAAGCTGAGCCGCTTGCCGCGTTCGTGTTGGGACTTCCCGTCGGCGGATCTCCCGACGGCGCCCTTACAGTCGGCGCGCTGTCGCTCGGCAATGACCCGCAAAGGGAGCGTCCTGGTCAGCGGGTGGAAGACGATGGCGCCCGAGGCCTGCGAGATGGGCCGCCGCCCGCCCACGTAGAAACGGATCAGAGCTGGAACGTTGTCGAAGCGGTCCTCCTCAAATTGAAACAGCTCCCGGGAGTAGCCCTGTCTCACCAAGCAAACACCCACGGTGGCCACGCGTCAGACTGGCAACCTCACAGCTGAGTCGCTAACATGCCCGAAAATGGGCAAAATGTCGAGCGCGGTTTTCCCACGTGAAAGAAGATGTCTTGTTTCGATGAAATGGAAAGCGAGCGGTCTGCTTTTGCGGAGGACTGAAGCAGTTTTTGACCGCTGAGAGCCTCTCGACGTGGCCAGCGGCATTTCTGGGAAGCGGCCTCCCGTTCTTTTGGGACCACGTGGACGATCAGAACTATGAGGGGATATTCTTTTCAAAAAGAAACCTCATTCTGTCAACTTGTTTTTGGACAGTGACACACCGGGGCAGAGAGACCAGAACACTGCACATTCGCCTGAGTCCCCTCGACTATGTCATTCAAACTAATGTTTTAAGTATGTATATCGTGTTTCTCCTTTGCCCGTTTCGATGAAAAGCTAAAGGGCGCGAATGCATAGTGTCGAGGACGATGGGTTTATTTGCCACATTTTCTGCATTATGGGGGCTTTTTTGTTGACTTCCTGTTCGGTGGACGTCTTACTTTGAAGGAATACGTAAGTGGACGACGGCTGATGAGACGGCGAATTGATCGCGCCGAACAAGATGATCGCGAAGAGGTGAAACTGATTCACAGACGACAAAATTAACAGTTTAAAGATACGTTGCCCGGTTGAAAGTGTCAAAAGGGTGAATATTTGTGTCGATCTGTCTATCGATTCGTGTTTGTGATGAGAATATGTGCTGAACCAATCGCACTTTACATGTCTGGAAATCGGCGTGACGAGTACAGAAAACGCCGTGGCACCTTTTTGGGTCTCAGCACCACTCGTATGATCTTAAAGTGCATGGGCTCGTTCCTCCAGTAGCAGCTGAGGACGTAGTCGCCCGCGGACGAGCTGGAGTCTCGGACCAGGAAGTCCCCGTCCCTCTCGAAGAGAGCTTCTGCAGCCTGGAGGACACGGCGTCGGTCGCATGGCACGTTTGCATTTTCGGTCATATTTGCATGAATTCCCTGTCATTTGTGACACCTCTCTGGTGAGGGGCCCGTGGTACCAGGCGTGGCTCCTGGGGTCCTCGGTGCTGAGCTTCAGCTCTTCCTCCAGCTCCTTCTTCAGGGAGTCCATCTCCTTGCGACCTCCAAACACCTGCGCGGCACATCGCTAGGCGTCAACTGTACGGCAAAATGTCACCGGGCGTCCGGTTCACGGCAGGTCACCCGAGTGTCAAATGTGAGACGCGTCGTTGCCGCAGCACATGAGCATGCAGTGAGTGTCACCATGTGGCAAATATCCATCACGCGCGGCTGTGCGTTTACCTGGCTCAAGTATGCGGCGACGCTCCTCCTTTTGCTGGAACACACAGATTGAGCAAGTCGTCGTGACCAACGTTCGGATGTATTCTCATTTGTAAAAGTGTCTATTTTTCAGAAATGAGCCATTTTTGTTTCATAACTCACTCTCGAGCGTACGCGGCGATCAAAACACAACAATCTCGTACTTTTTTAAAACTACCGGCTCGTAGCGGTGCATGTGTGGCACTCCCATATTTTTCCTTCCGATATCTGCCGGACAATGTGGAGCGCCGGCCGCGACCGAAACGCCAGTTTTCCAGAGACAAGCGGACTGTGAATAGTCTCCCCTTTTCCCGTCCGTCCTTCCTTCCTCCCGTCGCCACCTCGCGCGACAAGGGAAGGCTCCAGGGCCGAGCTCAGTGCCAGAACAACCTTGGATTCGCCGGGTTTTGCGGTATCCGCTCCCATGACAGCACAACGCGTCATTCCGCCATCCCCTTTGGAAAACCGTGATTGAAAGGGAGCCATTGATGACATTTTAAGGACTTTATTTGGACTTTTGACATGGACAACAATGTCGTAGCTGTTCCCCGTTTCCAGCTCCGATTTGGAGCTGATCCTAACAGGAAACACTGTTGAGAATCAATAGCGCGTTAACGGAACACAGCCACTGAATGAAAATAATGCAGCTATTTTAGGGATATCAAGTAAGTAAACAAATGTTATTTCCAGGAAACTGTTCTAGTGCCAGGAAGAAAAAAAACATACCTAATTGTGGCACAGAGTCCGAATCCTCGGGGTAATCTGAGCAAAATCGTGATGTCCTCACATAAAAATTTATTTTACCAGGCAGATGCTAGAACAGCAAGTAGCCGAAAATGATCAAAGAAGAACAGATCTGTATTTTTGCTTCGACAAGACTTGTCATGCTTCCAGGCACAAGCAACCTTAACCTACGTCACGAGTTGCAAATCTGCTGTCATTAAAGTGAAATCAAAAGAATGAGATGAAGAGCTGTGGCCTAGCCGATTTTTTTTCTGAAGATAGGAGCGTACATTTGAGATGTCAATGAATTGATCCGTTCTTAGACCTCTACGAGCAACCTTGACCTAGGCTACTGCTTTCAAAACTGCTGTTATTAAAATTTAAAAAGGGCAAAAGCCATTAAAAAAAGTGAACAGTATCGCCACACCTCATAGAGTGAGTGGTTTTACTTTATTTTAGTTGTAAAGTACAATAACTTGGTGCAGGGCCCGGGGCTCAAGATAACCTGACCAATGTTACTTTTGTCAATAAAAGTTCCACAGAACATCAGAAGTAAACGAGCAAGTCAGGTCAAAATCGTCACATCCTGTTTGAGGGGCGTTGGTCAAGCACACCTGAAACACCTGATCACACGCGTGCTGGGTGAAAGTCTGCCTAGCAACAAATACCTGGTTGGCCCGTAATAAATGCCACGCGAATGTCACGGAACTTTGTTGCGTTTCTAATCCAAATCGCGCAACAGTTTTGGCGTGAAAAAGGTGAGACAGGAGAGCCCACGATGGGGCGCGGTACTTCCTGGTTGATTTTTTTTTTTAAGTAAATACCGAATAATTACAAAAACTTGACATGACTAAACTCACACGATGTCAGTGCGTTAAATAATATTTCCGCAGAAAAGATGCTCTCTCGCACAAACTTGTTTAACGTCTCGCGCGAACTCACGAGTTTTGTCCCGCAACAACTCCACCAGGGAGCAATGGTGGCCTTTCCCCCTACCTGTCGGTGGCGTTCACAGCTCGCTCGTCTCTCACATGCTGACGCTCCGCGGTCCGAAAGGAACTCCGAGAGGGAAACAAGCCGACGAACCTTCGACCCGAACGCTCCCAGCTCGCCGCCCCCCTCCTCCCTCAGTTCATTTCCCGCCCGCCTCCCTCCCTTCTGCGCCATCGTGTTCCCACAAGCCTTCCCGGGCACTCCCCCAACTCCGCCCCGGGCCGCAGAGAGCAAACGCCGCCGCTATCTGAACACATTCCTCGGATACCGATACGAGTCGTGCTGCCTCTTCACCTGTCATCAAGTAGGCCGCCGCAGAGTGTCATTCGCACATTTCATACTTTATCAGGACGGACTTTTACATGACCGCAATACAGTAATCCCTCGTTTGTCGCGGTAAATGGAGACCGAAATCACCCGCGACAAACGAAAATCCGCAAGTAGCGACCCCCTCCCCAATAGGTACATGTGTATGAGTCTAAAAAATATTTATGAGGCCAAATTTAATGGTATACATGCACGTAGAAGTCAATTTTGTAGTAATTAACATTACTTAATGCTGTAAACTAATAGATTTAAACATGTATACGTTTGGTTAGGTTAGTGTATGAATAACAAAATGCAGTAAACATATTCATGTAGTACTTTATATGTTGCTCTATGTGACTCGCTGTTGTTTTGCTGACTTTCGCTGCTTCTCGCGGACTTTTTGCGGACTAATTTTACTTTTTTTTTTTTTTTTTTGTTGAATATGTTTGAAAAAATTTGCGATGCACCGAAGTCGCGATAAACGAACCGCGAAATAGCGAGGGATCACTGTATTTTTAGATCTTTCGTTCAGAGGTCACCAAGGTGGTGCCCGCGGGCATCAGGTAGACCCCAAGCGCCACATGAATTTGGTAGAATTATTTTTTGTTTGTTTGTTTGTTTTGGGGTGGGGGGGGGGGGGCAGCAAGACCGACGTCAAGGGAGAAAGCTGAAATAAAGGAACAAAACGGCAGTTAAATGTCCTCCATATGTTCAGAATTAAGGACGTTTTGACATTTTCAAGGCGTCAACAAGCGTGCAAAAATGTCACCTTGTGTGTCATTCACAAGAATGGGATGGTCTGCGGTCTCATCTGAAGAAAAATAATGAAGCTGAGATCTTGAGACCTCTCCTTAATAGTGGACTGACTTAATTGTAGAAATGAAACAACACAGGATTTCACGCTACCGAGCCACCACAATTGTTGTCAATGAAGTAATGCCATTCATTCGTTTTTAATGAACTATGCGCACTTAAGTTGACACACACCATCGTTGGCGAGTGTGTGGCGGTCCGCTGTAGCCTCAGAAGTACATCTCTATTCTCATGAGATTACATTTTTTTTTCTTTTAACAAATTAATTTTTACCTTTTGAGCAATATTAAGTATTCCTGTAGCGGTCCCAACATTTTATTTCGACAAATAACATTCTCACTCCGTGACTTTATTCTGGTGATATTATGAGAAATATTCATGGACTCAAAAAAACAGTCGGCCTGCGAGGTCTGCTGACTCGGGTCGATGAGTAGAGCCCAGAGTTCAGAGCAAACACGGTGAAGCAGCATTCAGCTGTTATGCTGCTGTGATAGATTTTTCTTTTCTTCTCAGTCAATCTCATGATCTAGGATCTATCCTCCCAATTGTGGGATTTCACATTTGCGACCGTATCCCAGCTCACTCGGGCTCTTCTCTTATTCGGCAGGACGTTTTTTTCGAAAGCATCCGCCTTGCGTTTACCTGCGCTTGCTCTCCCGACAGCCGTCCAACGTGCCATAAGCGGGGTCCTCGTCCAGGGGCCGCAGCTGCGAGCAGGAAGCGGAGAGGCGGTCCTTTTTGTCAGCGCGGTGGAGGCGGGGCAGGACACTCTGGCGGAACAGATCCTTGCTCGGCTTCACCTGCGAGAAGCGGTAATCGTCCTTTTTTTTGTTGTTGTTGTTTGCTTGTGCGTGCGTGTTTGCACGACTTCGGTCACTGTGGTTGCACCGGCGTGTGTCTGTGGTCTCACCAAATCCAAGGACGAGCCCAGCGAGTGCTTTCTGCTCACCCGGCGTTCCATTTGCACACCTGAGAGGATTTGGGGAATGTGAACGTTTGCTGTCAAGTCAAGAAGCGTTTACGTCGCGTTTACAAGCCCAAAACTGCTGTGCAGAAAAAGTCGGGCTCCATCCGTTCATATCCCATTTTCTACCGTTTAAGAAGGCCCCATTCTCTAAGATTGAGACTGTTGATCGAGGAAAAAAAAAAATATCCCACTTTTTTCATAATGCTAGCACGTTAAAAAAAAAAAAAACACAAGTCGTTCTGGCTTGGGAGTTCTTGATCCTTTGGACTCAAGCATTGCGCATATTTGCAATTGCGAAAATGGTGAGCGCTTTACCCAAGTGAGGCTCCAGCTTCTGGCGGTGTCTCCAAAGCTGAGTCAGGATGGTTTCTCTGTGCGAGGCGTCCTCGATCCCCGCCTCCTTCAGCTCGTGCTCGTTCACGTTCAGCAGACCCTGAAATCACATGGAGGGGACTTGAGCCTCCATCGGGGGACTTTTTCACCCCACCAAAATTTAAAAAATAAAAATAATTCTCATCATAATCCAACTTTTTATTACCCACAAAATAAACTTAATTATTGTAATCTACTCACTTTTTTGGGGGGTGAGGGAGCTAAAATGTTCCAAAAATCTGACTTTTTATCCTGGAAAATTGTCTTATAATGGGAAAAAAAGCCACGACTCGTGAGAGATTTCCACTTTTTATCTAGAAAAATCTCACCTTTTCTCAGCTGTTTGTATGATATATGGATGACCCCCCCCCACAAAAACAACTTTTTATCCAAGAGACACAACTTTTTTTCATGTAATACTGTAGTATGATTTTTTTTTAAATGTAAAAAAAAAAAAATCCAACCTCACATAAAAAAATTTTATTCAATATTCAGACTTTTTTTTCACTCAAAAATACAAAAACGACTTTTTCTCTTGGGTTGGTTTTAATCTGGAGGGGTAATACAACAATTTTTTATCAGTAGCGTATGAGCTTTTTACTCTCTTTGCACATGTTTGATAGATGATTTGACAGGTTTGATGGTGAATGAATCATATCAAAAAAAAACAGGAGACAATTTCAAATTGAGAGTCTGGAAAATGAACAAGATTTGCAAATTGTTGTCTTCTCTTTTGATTTATGTTCAACACAAGGCCCCGACTTCTTTGGAATTAGGATTAGTGCGATGGCTTGTGACATTTAATGTTTGTTTTTTAAAATCAATAAAATTAAAATTAAAAAAAAATAAAAACAGATCCAGGCCTCTCATGGCGTCCGGGCCAGACTTGCATCTCCGGTTTAAGCCGTACAAAACCGATATGAATGTCGTTTTGACGTACCTCCAGCCCGTAATATTCGCTCTCCAGGGTCTTTGTGTACTGGGGCAAGCCGATCTGCTGCAGCCACCAGGCGATGGAGCGATTATTCATGTCTGACTCGCACAGACGCAGACCATCAGGAGCAGAACGCGGCGACCGACGTGACCACTCGGGAGTTCCGGCGAGCGTCGCGTCGAGCCGTCGGCGCCGCGTGGCGAGGATTTCCGGGAGCGCTTGCCTGCGATTCTTTTACTTTCTCTCGCTGTTCGCCGTGTCGACCTTGTCATCAACTGTCCGTCTCTCAACTTCTCCCCGCTGGCAGGGGAAGCCAATGGCGCGGCACCGCCGGCCAATGGGAGCGCGGGGACGGCAAGCGGGTCCGGGCGGATCCCGGCATGTCGAAGACGAGGCCCGTGTGTAGAAATGCAGCTGTGCAACGTGTCGCAGGTGAGACGCGGGCGAGGGTGTGAGCCAAAAAAAATCATTCTAATCTTCTCGGTGCTGTGTTGATATTCATTCCATCATCGACAAAGTAAATCATGGCACTCATTCAAAATGGAAACCAGTGTTGAGTGCCTTCTGTCTGCCAGGGCCAAAGAAGACATTTCGGTGAGATGGAGCATCCGCCCCTCCCTCCGCTGTCACGGCGGCGCCCGCTCCGTCCTCATCCTCCACCAACAAGGAAGAAGTCGTCTGCTCAGGTGACAAACGAACCGAAGCGGCGGGCATTTTGGCCTCTGGCAGCAACACTTACTCATTCTTGCCACCAGGTGGCAGTATTGATCGCACTCTCATAAAATGCGACTTCATTCTGGTGGGATTACAACTTTGGGGGTTTTCACCCCCAAAACTAGCATTCCCAAAACAATTTTTCGAGAGAAAAAAAAATTCACATTTGATGGATGGACGATTAAAATCACTGTTGACCTACTTTAAACGCAACTTTTTTTTTTCTTCTGACTCAACACTGTCATCTACTGCCGCCTGTTCATGATTACAGTTATGCCAAAGTTTGACGAGCACTGACAAGCTGGCCACTCCTACCCATGAAAAACCATATTTGAGGTATTTTTAGTCTCAAGCATTTCATTGTCCCCAAAGCGAAGATAACTCGGATTTATTGGCTTTCTCGTGAAACCGCAAACGAATTTTCAGCTTGACTGATGCCACGCTTGTAACGATCAAATGCCTTGGTAACCTTGTGCGGTTCTGTCCAGTTCCTGTGCCTGAAGAACATCCGGACCTTCCTGGGCGTGTGTCAAAGCAAGTTCCAGCTGAAGAAGAGCGAGCTGTTTGATGCCTTCGACCTGTTCGACGTGCGCGACTTTGCCAAGGTGTGTAGGCCAGCGCTCGCCAAGTCCGGACCAATCACCAGACTTGGCCTCGCCAAATCCAGTTCCGGCCCGCGGGCCGTATGTTTGACACCCCTGCTTTATGGGTTGGAATACGCATAACCATCACTGATACATTTGGATGAATATGATATGTGATGATTTTTCAATCGTAATTGTCAGTACAGTGTGGCCTCATTGTTGCCGTCGGATCCCTTTCGCTAGCCTGAGAAAACTTGAAGCTTTCTTCGGCTTTCTCATCACTGTCATGGCTTTAACTTTTGTTGATGAGGTAACATTTCTCCTTTTTCTCCTCCCCCTTTTATTCAACGGAGGCCGCCAATGACATATTTGACAATTTGCTTTTTTCCCCCCTCTGTAGTATGTGCTTGTGAAACCAAACCAGGGGGAAGTGCTGAAGGGCGTGTTTGTGCCGTACTGTGCCGGGTGCGGGCCCACGCAACCGCAGCAAGCCATTGGCATCGTAGGCGCTGTCATCATGCCGCACAACATCCGCCTTCACTCGGCGTTAGTCAAAGTGAGAATTGTTTTGTCAAGGCGACCGCGATTCATCTTGCCTTCGATTTTTATGACACACATTCCGGCAACTGATTTTGCTTCTCTGTCAGATCTGATTCTCGAGAAAAGGAAAAGGAACAGTAGAGAAGCGAGACTTGAGTTACATTCCCCCAGACATTGTTCCAGGTGGCAGTCAGATTTATGAGCTGGGCTATGGGGGATGATGTAACAATCACAATTTTTTTTTTAGGTAGCCTGGTGGTCCAGTGGTTAGCACGTCGACCTCCCAGTGCAGAGGTGCAGGGTTCGATTCCGGCTCTGGCCTCCCTGTGTGGCAGTGGCGGTTCTAGATCAGTTTCACTGAGGGGGCCGGGCTGGGGCCAGGGGTTTTGATGGAGGGGCACATTAAACCCAGGGCTAAAAATACAGATTCGAAATCTTATTTGACTTTTTATTTCATCAAACCTTGAAAGCATTGTAGTTATAACATTACAGTGATGAGAAAAAAACAGTATTAGGAGGGCTAACATATCTGTAAGCTTAACAATATGCCGAGTCCATCTGTTGAGAATATTCAAGCCCGGGGTGGATATGGTACCAGCCTGCCTTGAAGCTCCTTCTCCTGTCCCCCATCAGGGTCCTGGGAAACTGTTTTAGGTCTGGCTGCATTGGCGGGTCCTCTTGACTCTCTTGACTGAACATTCGGCAAGCCTCCTCGCTTTAAAACCCGCCTCAAAACTCACTTGTATTCTTTGGCATTTGACTCAGCATGACTTAGATTTGTTCATGGTTTTGCTGTTCGGTGCTTTCTACCGTCTTTGTTACCGATTTGCTTTACTGTTTGTTGTATTTGTTAATTGCTCCATGTACAGCACTTTGTGTGCAGCGATGGCTGTTTGAAAGTGCTCTAGAAATACAGTTGAGTTGAGTCGAGTCGAGTTTACATCTACTGATGTCTGTGGACAAAGACAAAGACAAACCAAATAAATGTAAATGCAAGTTCTGCATGGACACAGCATATACACTAACCCTCTACACTTAAATTGCTGAGGCACTCAGACATACGCAAGTGTCTAAAATGTATTGATTGATGCTATTTATGAATTGTATTCATTATTTTTTTTATTGTACTCAATAAATATAAATTAATACATTCTCAAGCCTGACCAGGGACTAAAATTGCAAATACACTGAAGCTAAATGTTTTACATGCATGTAGTTATCCAAATTTTAAAAGGCAATGTCTTATTGTCTTATCTCTCATATTGTTCCTGTTGAATAAAAATTAAAATAGAAAGGGATACTAAAAAAGTTACACACGCGCACACAACCATCCGCGCTCACACTCACACCTCGGGACAATTTGGAGTGTTCAATCAGCCTGCCATGCGTGTTTTTGGAATGTGGGAGGAAACCGGAGTACCCGGAGAAAAGTCACGGAGGCACGTGGCGCACCCCTGGAGCACTGATTCTGCTCCCCCGCCCCCCTGTGGCCGCCCCTCCGAACGTAGATTACGCAGTAGCGCCGAGTTGCCGGCGCGAAAGGTGGAAACAAAGTGCATGGCTTAACATTCTAGTCGGACCCTTTAGTTGGCTGCACCACTTAAAAATGAGCGGGAAAATGAGAAGCAGTCCGCAGAGAAGTAGATTACCACGACACGAGTGCTATTTTCGACACGACACGATTTATATTTTCAATGTAAAATCACCAAACGAAACAAGCCCCCAACAGTAGCATTATTAAGTCTAATTCCTCTTCACTTAAACATTTAATGTTAAAAATGAAAAGAAAAACGGACATTACATCATATTTCTATATGAAAAAGAAACACATTGATCCAGACACAGAGAGAGAGTCAGATGATGATAGTGGTGAGAGATTTGAAGAGGAGCAAGTTGAAAGCACCAGAGAGGGAGAGTCAGAGGACACGGGATTCATTTATTTTCAGAGCGAGGACTCAGAGCAGGAAAGGGATACAAATGAAGATCCTGAGAATTAGGAAGATGAGACTGCAATAGAAGTGGAGTGTGAGACACAGACAGAGGA
>NW_017842060.1:559607-607338 GCF_001891065.2 Hippocampus comes
CCTGTGTTTTGTGTGTGTGTGTGGGTGTGTGTGTGTGTGTGTGTGTGTGTGTGTGTGTGTGTGTGTGTTCGCCTCTGTGTGCCCTGCGAATGCCTGGCAACCGGTTCAGGGTGTCCCCCGCCTACTGCCCGGAGCCAGTTAGGATAGGCTCCTGCACGCCCCGCGACTCTTGTGAGGATAAAGCGGATCGGAAAATGAATGAATTATTTTCGATTGATATTGAAATTACAACTCAATGCTTTTTTTTTTTTTTTTTTACTCGCCAGTCAATAGGACTTCCCATTCGCAATGGCAGCTGTTGCACTGGCAGTTTCTAAAACAAAGTATTTAAAAGCACAGTGGGAGTGATTAGTTTTGCTGCGTGTTTAGTTTCGACAGTAAACTCCAACTGAGGTGAGCTGAAAGCACGCTCAACACAACCTTATGTAGGACTTAAAAAAAACAGCACTGCATACAAAGTGCAATATAAAAAGTACAAAAATCACACATATAAAAGCAAAAACAGTGAAGTCAAGGATCAACACAGCCACCGCTAGAATTTCAGTTGCTTTATTGATCAAAACGGTCACAAAAGAAACACATGAACAATAACACCGGCGACCGCCGCTACAACTGATGCCCATTGAACCCCCTGCGCCCCGCCAATGGTGGGGAGAGAGTCGAGGACCCGATGACCGAGGGGAAGGTTCCGAGGCGGCACGTTGTGATGGCACCGACAGGGAGGGGTCCCCGATGCCGGCTGCGGGTCGGACAACAGTTGGTCGGCTTCAACCCATTCACAAAAAAAAAACAACAACAACATTTTCCCCAGACATTTCTAAGTCAAAATCGGGTGTCATTGGTAGCCCTTTTAAGTAATCGGTCCAAAAAAATTGTAGAGCTCTGTAAATGAAATCATTGTTGCCCTTCACAAATGTGACAGGTGGGATTAAATGAGTTAATTAATTGGTTGCACACATTCAAACTCAGACGCAACAGTGTAGAAAGGAGAGGATAGTAAAAGTGATCAAAATTCGAGTAAATACGTGTCAGCGACATTACTTTTTTTTCGTTTCATTCAGCGTTTGGAATGATCCCATGGTCACTGTCGTTTAAAGAAAAACGGTGATGTCACGATCCGGTATGGGGCTGTCAGTGCCTTCTTGTACCGCGGGAGGGTCTTCAATGTCGGACATGCTGTGACAGAAGACGAGAGGACACATGAGCTCACAAAATTCGCCGTTTGGAGAGACTCTGTTTCTTCGTTTTAAAACAAAACGACGACTACGAACTTAATCGGCAGTCTTACGTCATTATCACAAGGTCGTCGGCTGGTTCCCTCCTCCTCCGTCGCAGGATCCACACAAGCAGAGACAGAGCAGACAAGGCAACAACGCCACCTATTGTTGCGCCAGCCACAATGGCACTCAACTGAGACGCGGACTCTGCAGAACAGGTTCAAACTGAACGTTAACGACCGAGCACCAAATTGAAACTCTTTTGAATCGTTTCGCTCCATCTGGTCCGCTTTCACACCTTCGCATGTTGGGGGTGCGGCGTTCCACTCGCCGGAGTGCGTGCACGCCATGCTGACCACCCCTTGAAGCTCGAAGCCGTCCTGGCAACTGAACGTACAGTTGTTCCCGTAGCTGAACCTCGTAGCCGGATCGTCTCCGCAGCTCACTGTGCCGTTGGATAAGTGGGGAGGACCAGGGCACTGAACGGCTGCAGCGCAAGAGAAAAAGAACAACAGGAAATCAGCACTCCCATGCAGGAAATAAAGTTTGATTGGTTTTTTTTCGAGGACTTTCCACGAACCTTCACATGTCGGCGGAGGATGTGACCAGTTTCTGGTGGCAGTGCACCTCAAGGGTTCCGGGTCGCTGAGCTCGTAGCCTTCCTCGCAGGAGTACCGGCACAGTGAATCGAAGGCGAAGTCGCCATCCATGCCAGTGCAGGAAATGTCGCCCTTGGGAGGGGAGGTCAGCTCGCTGCACTCAACAGCTGAAACGACGAACGTCAGCACAATTGATCATCCACCGCATATTTGCGTTGAATCGTTTCGCTGTTCCACGAACCTTCACATGTCGGCGGAGGATGTGACCAGTTTCTGGTGGCAGTGCACCTCAAGGGTTCCGGGTCGCTGAGCTCGTATCCAACCTCGCAGGAGTAGTGGCACAGTGAATCGAAGGCGAAGTTGCCATCCATGTCAGCGCAGGAAACGCTGCCTTTGGGAGGGGAGGTCAGCTCGCTTCCGTCACACTCAACCGCTGAAACCACGAACATTGATATAATTACTCATCCATTGCATATTTGCGGTTCAGCGTTCACTCTGAGACCTGTTTCTGTTTTTTTTTTCGCCCAATAGCTGAATGGATTCTTACCATGCTGACACTTGTCTCCATCGAAGCCTTCGGTGCACTGGCATCTGTGGCCGGGTACGGTTTCCACGCATTCTCCGTGGACGCATGAGTGACGTTGGCAAGAAGCTGGAACAAAAAGAAGGAAATTCACAAACTCTGCATTTTTTTTTTTTTTGGTTGGGGTGGGGGGTAGATTGCCATTCCCTCCACTGACCTGTGTAGCACAAAGCATAATGATTGGAACCGCACCACAAATCGTTCCATTTCCAGTATAGCCATTCCACACAATCCTCCTTCCTGTTAGGGTTACTTGGATCTCTATAGTTGTTGGGCTCCCGCCGCCCCCAGTTGGTGTCCTCATTTGTGACAGGCTCGTTGGTGTCAACCCGCTTCCAATTGTTGTCGATTTTACGGATCCCGATCCAGTAGCGGCCTCCCCTTGGGACCAACAACGTTTTGAGATGGTCGATCTCCTCCTGGTTTTTCATGGTCACCAGGTCGCCGTGGTATGCACGGCACCACGCTCGGGCCTGGTCCCAGGTCATCGTTTCGTCGGAGTATCGGTAAGACCAGCACTCAGCTTGCATGCAAAGCACTGAGGATGCAGATGCACATCAATATTTGAGAACAGTGTACTCTCGCGGCTGAATACCAAAGATGTCAATAGCAACATTAAAACCCTTGTGCACCAACTGTACCAAATTGGGTCACTTCGGACAGTTGCCACACAGCCAAAACTGTAAAAAAAAATTACTCCACGAAGCTGAAATTTTGTCAAAAAGTTCAAAATGACACCCCGCTTTTGAACATTCCAGTTGGTATATATCAGAATGACATGGTGGCATTTTGTGTCGACGGCCTGAGTCAAACACCCAAATTGGGCACATTGACGCCCATGAAAAATGCCCATTTTCAACAAGACTGTAAACCTGGTGTTTGATCGTGCATTTCTCGCAATCTCTGCGCAAATGACATCACATGACGGCTCACGCATCAAAGCCAGAATTGTGGGACGACAGTTTTACCTCTCTTGTCCACTAGAGGGCGCTAGAGCCTAAGATATCATTCTCGTGCAGCGGCGGGCGCGTCTTTCCCCCTCCCAAAGATGTCAAGGTAATAGCAAGAGGTAGATCACATTAAGATGTACTTTCTAAAGCGCCACATCGATAAAGTTGAGTTGAGTGAATCCAAAATAGGCTGTGGAGTTCTCACTTACCAGAGAAAATATAAGCCAAAAATATCCACCGGCGGGACATCTTGGCAGCCCTGTTGTGAAGTAAACAGAAAAAAAAAAATCATCAATATAATACAGGTTAGTCAGTCAATTTGAGGACAGAGCAGAGGGGGTCGGCTCGGCGCCATCAGCACTTAAGACCGTGGCAAAACGCTCAAAATAAATCAGAATGCATTCTCGCTGTAAAATCTGCACTTACCCTTTTCCGAGTGGGGCCTTCTTCCGAGACGACAAGTACGAGTTTCTTCGAAGCTTTGAAGGAAACAATCGTCCTCCCTCGGTGGTCAGCGAGGGTAAATGGGAAGGGATTCATCACCCATTTATAGCCATGTCCCAAGAAAAAGTCTGACGTCAGAACTTTCCTTTCTCCTGCAGGTGGTGCAACATTTCAAAGTGAAAAAATGTATCAAACCTCAGTCTGTGACTGAGACAGACCCAACACAGCATCAAGGACATGTGAATACTTTTTTTCTTGACACATTTAATCGCGCTCGACTTCGACTTGGAGGCATTTAGACTCCACATGCACGTGTGGAAATGCTTTAAAATTCCCTTCTTTGTTAATCTCGTTTAATATTCAAGTGCATGACTGTATAATTCAATAGCAATTAACAAGTCTTATGCAATCAGCAGGATCAGTTGCATGATACATGTGAATGATCAAAGTCAATTGCACATTGGTCTCATAAGGAAATCGAAGGAGCTTCACGAAATATTTGGGAAAATATCTGTTTATTAAATTTCAACATTTTCCAAATGTTCTTGTGCTTCTTTAGACCAAAAAAAAAAAAAAGGAAAGACATATGATGTTGGCTCTTGATAGCAGAGTCTGGGATCATTTTCATGGTCCGGCCCACTTGCCGTCGACCGAGGCCGTATGTGGCCCACAATGTCAAATGGGTTTGACAGCAGGTGAGTTTGGAACAGAAAAAGGAGTAACTCAACGTAAAATGTCTTGTTTTCCAGAAACCCACACAAATGACAAATAACCTTTTCACAGAACAAAAGTCTCGATAGAAATAATAACACTATGAATGAAATAAATAACTATTTCCTCCCTGTGTTCTTCACACAGAAAAAAAGCCAGAAATAAATGACACCATTTATGGAAGAAATAACAATCAAATTTTCAGGAAACAACCGGAACATACATTTTCTGCGCAACCTGAACAGGTTCAATTCGAGCTTATTTTTCAGGGCAAAATCTTTTCTTCAAATGACTCATATGAGCAGTCTCTCAAAGTTCCTGTGTTCCTTCCTTCGAATTCTCTTGGAGGTTCCGGCAGCAGGGGTGTCGTGGGCGTGGTACGCGGGGGTACGCCGTCCACCCACTTCTCCCGACGCCACATTCAATTTTTCTTGAAATGTGTGTTGATCATTGTTCTAATGCGAGTTATGCTTCAAAACGTTGGCCTGTGATTATTTTGGAGGAGTAAAACATTCAATTTAACGTTAGTTCAACTGGTGTTGTCGCCTATGATTGATGTTCTGGATGTATGAATAGAACATCCCAGAATCGCGTACAGACACTTCAAAAAAATCCTCACTACACCACTGTCGCCGTTGGCAGCTGGCTCTCTCCTCAACTTGCCCGTGACAAGCACACAGACGCGTTCATCTGTCAATCTCGATCTCATCGGCCTTTTCAGCAGTTTCATGCGCGCAAAGGTTCGCCCGCAGATCTCCGCGCTTCCAAAAAGTGCGGACGCGCATCGTCGGTGCGTGTTTTCTGGTGTCGGGGTACGTGACGTGTCGTCAACGAGAGCGCTGGGCTTGAATGCGTCTTGCGGAACATCGCAGTTCCGGACTCCAAACTGGCTCAAAATAAGGCCGCGCGCGCTTCATCGCTGTCGGCAACAAAGGGGTTCTGGAAAAGACGGGTTTCTTCCGCGTCAACACGTCCTTCGCGGAATCGCACACTGAACTCCGACCTTCAGCATTTCCAGCTCAAGTTTCACATCAAATGCTTCGGTGTGGGCAGACGTGTCACGAAGAGTTTCCCCTGGCCTCGGAGCTGCAAGTTCATGCGCCAAAGAAAAACTCTTGTTGTTCAAGACACAAACAAGTTCAGAGTGACCGGCAGACATCAAAGGATTGAGTGATTGACAGCCTGCAGGCAGACATTTTCTATTCGTGCTCGTCTTACCCCCCCCCCCCCCCCCCCCCCCCGCATGAAGTGCGTGCGTGCGTGTGGACAGACTGCTCACCTGTTGGGTGGCGGTGCACATGACTGATTGATTGCACATATTTGTTATCCGGCGGCCCGGTGGGCCAGTGGTTCGTGCGTCGACCTCACAGTGCAGAGGTCGTGGGTTCAACCTCCCCCCGTGCGTCCCCGTGTGGAGCCCCCCGCCCCCACATTCCAAAACTCCAAATTGTCCCTACGTGTGAGTGTGAGCGCGGGTGGTTGTTCGACTCCTTGTGTGCTGCAGTCGGCTGCGCCCACCTCCCCACCTCCCCCCGTGACCCCGCGTGCGCCAAAAGCGGATCGGAAAATGAATGAAGGATGTCCGCAAATTGCCTTGGCCTCGCTGCAGTTGTGAAGATTGATGTGAGAAGCATGTTGTTCCAATGGACGCGACAGCTTCTTGCTGACTTTTTTTTTTTTGCCAAAACTCTCTTTATGTTTGTGGCCCTTCCAAGTGGCACGACCGCGGTCCTTGTGAGGATGGAGGAATGAGACAACACATCAACACATAATTGTGCTCTTGGATGACTGTTTTCTTTTCCTTTTTTTACAATGTGATTGACCTTTACTTCCTGGCAATTTTAGGACCGTCCATGTTGTTCAATGAACGATAAACTCACCCAACTAACGAATAAAGACAAAGGGTCACTTTCTTACCGGATGAAAGGGTGCAAATGAACCTTTTTCTCAGGTTTTCATGTCAATGGCCCGTGCGTTCATGCACGTCATACATATTTATTGTCGACATCCACCAATGTGAAGAAAACGAGTGATAGCATCTCGCTTGAAGCGTGTATCAGCAAAGCAGGAGCATTTCGGGCAAAACGAACTTGCGGTGCGAAAAAAATTCTTGTCATGAAACTCTTGGGGCACCATTTTGAAACAATGTTTTATTTTCACCCGCATACAAGTACAAAGAGTATCATCAGTACCGTTTCAAGGACATCCTGGTCATCAGACCATGAGTCGACAAAACTTTGAATCCTGTCAGCTGAAAAAATGCCCAAACGCATTCAGCTTTGAATATTCACATATCAACATTGCCCACTCTTGAATGCAGCGAACATACAATCATGAATTTTGGACCAAAGACATGACCCCAAGGGGTCAAATATGCGACCGCCTACTTGTGTTTTGATGGAGAATAGACAAACACAATCATGTTTAAAAGTCTCATTTGACGACATGTGCTTGATCGACCTCGAACGAGCGTGCACAACAGAGCACAGGGAATCACGGGAGTCCAATGTGAGGCGAATGGAGCCAAGGCGCTTGTTCACTGAGAAGATTTCACTTCGGGTGAACAGGGGACAAGGCCTGCCTGGCAGTGGAAGACTCCCGGGTCGAGTCTCTGTTCAACCGTCCGAGCGAGCGAACATCTCCAACACGTTCACCTGCGTGGGAAAGTACTTGGTGGTGGCATTGCATTGCTCTGTGAACACCGCATCGCAAGCGTGCGCACACTTTTACAACCGAGCGGCTTTGTTCGGACAATCGAATGAATCAATCCATCCTTTATTGTCATTGCACACTTGTTACGACGAGATTTTGCAGGACCCGTCGCCCCCTAACTGCATCATAAAAGATATAAATACAGTACATTGCACTCCCCTCGACATACACACGTTTAAAAATTGAGATTCAACATTATGGAAGGGATTTTTGAAAATTGTGACTATACACTGTTCAAGGAAGGGTTAAAGTAGATTGTCGTGCCAAATTCTACGAATTTGTATGATCAGGCATTGACATGAGAATCTGTAAGATATTCGGCACTAATTAAGACACAGTCAAAGTTGCCTTCCAAAATGACATGAATCGGGCGGGCATTAACATGACAATATGTCGACTATTGCCGACCTCATTACAGAGAAAATGTACGAAAAGTTTCAAGGGCGTCATTTTGTTGAAAATTGTTTCCATGACACCACAGCTGCACATGTAACTTTGTGAGCAAACTTGATCACTATTTCTATCTATTTTTTAAACAACACGTGAAATATTTGTTCATTGACGTATGCCTTAAAAGTTGACACCCATTGTCTCCGACAAACCTTGACACTTAGAATCCAAAGAGGGGACGTTGGCCTGAGAATGCGCAATTATCAATTCAACGGACACAGAGTACCTTGGGTGGAATTTGCAATTTCTGGAAGAGGGAGGGGGCGTTGAGCAGAAATGGAAAAACCCGGGCCTTTAAGCGGCATCATTTTGAAACAATGTTTTATTTTCACTCGGATACAAGCACAAAGAGAGAATGTGCAGCACGGTGCAGTGACGGACGCTCGAATGGAATGCAGACCAAATGTCATGTTTAAAAAAAAAAAAAAAAAATACATGTAAATGGGAAGCAGGATGGTGTCTTACCAGGTGTTTGTTTGGGTACGACATCTTTTCCTGCAGTTCCGGCGATATGATATGAACATTCCCGCCACCATCACACACCTGGAAGTCACAAGTACATTTGACAAACGTCACCTACATAGGGCTGAACGACGTGGCTTGAACAAAATCTCAATCTTATTTCGCCTTTTCACTGATTTAGCTGGCATAGAAATATCTATCTGTCGAGGAAGAGAGAGAGAGATTTTTACAGATCATGTGAAAATAAGTATTTATATTCGGAAAAAGCCCCCCTTGGCATGAATGTAAATATGATTCTTGATAGATAGATAGTTTTTAGTTTCATCGAAAAACTTGTTGACCTTTATTGAACCAGGTCAAAAACTCATTGAGATTCTTGTATTCCTTGGCATTCGACTCAGCATGACTTAGATTTGTTCTCGGTGTTACTGTTCGGTGCTTTCTGCCGTCTTTATTACCGATTTGTTTTCCTGTTTATTGTGTATGTTAAGTTGCTCCATGTACAGCACTTTGTATGCAGCGATGGCTGTTTGAAAGTGCTCGAGAAATACAGTTGAGTTGAGATTGACAATCTCTTTGGCAAGAGTGACCCGTCTTCCCAAAGCAATTTAGAGTTTGACCGAAAGCAAATGAAAAGCCAAAGCATCGTTTCTCTTGATGGAATGTCAAAATGTTCAACAAAACGACACCTTTTGATGAAGGCAGCTTGTATGAGGGCAAGAAACACACCACAGCGCCTGGCACCACGTGGCAGATGTTGGAGAGGATGCGGCCCGGCTCGTCCGCCTGTCAATCAATTGTAATGGCAATTTGACATAGAACAGCGCAAAATGCAAGTAACTGTTTTTACTATTGAATGCTGAACAGTTATTTTGCGGATGAGCAAATTTGCACTCGTCTGTACTCTGTGTAGCTGCTCGCGCTGACCTTCACCACCTCCCAACAAGATAACATGAGAGCACAAGATGCGGGGGGCGGGGTGGGGTTGTCCCTCCATGTTTTTTTTCGGGGGGGCTCCCTTGACAGATCTGTGAGCTGTTTCCCTCCATGTTTTTTTTCCTTTTTTTAATAAATCTCATCATTTTTTATAAATACTTTCGTTGTCTCGGTTTCCCTGGACAAGACACAGTACGACATAAAAATTACACACACTACAGCCTTGATTTAAACAGCAGGGCCAAGTGCCTAATTCCAAATCCATATCCAAACGTCTCCTCCGGTTCGTGTACGTTTCAAGGGACATATGTCCCATAGCCAATACACGCCGGATTTTAATCTTTTGGAAGAGCCCGATCCCGATCTGAACATATCCAATTCCATTTTTTTCTCCTTTAGCCAAGACACATAATTGTGCCACTTGAGAGGAAAAAAACTGTATTGTGTGTGTTACCATGCGAGGAGAGTCTCCGTTTTGGTGTGTGAAATCTAGCTCCTGCACAGGACAATGGGAAGGAGGTTCTCAGGTGGAATGGCATGGCCTGCAGAGACAAAAGAATGGAATTTGAAGAAGAAGAAGAAAAAAAAAACAAGCTATAAAAATGGTGACCTTAACTGGATATATGGAAGCGCATTTGTGACCATTTTAAAATCAGTTTCAGCATAATAGTGTCAGCTGTCTTGCTTGAATAAAGTGACTGTGGCTTCTCTGCTCTTACATTCGACATGAAATGCACTCTAAGTCAGTCATTCTATTTTTTTACAACCTGTAGGTACTGCCTTGGTCATTAAAACATTAAAACAATATGCATTTTTGTTTCTGATTAACTGTCCTGTAAAATGCCCCCTGCCTTGAATTTTATGTTATTGTTTTTTTTTTTTTCCCAAGAGGAACTCAACAGGCTGCTCGGCTCCTCCCGCAATGATGACGGCCCTGCACTTATTCAACACCTGGGCAAAGTGGACGGCCGGGTTCATTCAAGAGAGGGAAGTTGACGCTGCTCTCCGACAGATTTCCTGCACATTTGCATCCTTGAATTTATATTGGTGTCTTCACTGACCTCGTTTGTAGTGCTGTGAGTTGAAGACAGTACCTTGTCTGTGTATAACCACCCGGCCGTCGGGTGTTGCTGTGGGTGAGACCCATGAAGAAGCCCTCACTTGCATCATGGGGGGGAAGCGGCCAAGTGTCTCTGAGGCCCCCTGTTGGTCATTTGGCGGAGCTGCAGAAAAGAGGAGCTGAATGACAAACTTGAGAAGGGGAGTTCTATTCGTCAGTTTTCTGAAATGCTTGTCCTGATTATGTCTTCAATTCGGGTGGAGACTATCCGAGCAATTTTCATGCACTGTGTGTTCCGCCCTCGTTGCGGCGAGACAGACAGATAACGCCTTCAATGACCACACCGTTGATATTTCTTGCGATTTATTCACCAGCGAGTCAAGAAGGTGTAAAACTGAAACAGACAGAACACATAAAAACACTTAGACGTTGTTGGAAAATGAAACGTGGCAAAACAATGTGCGCCACTGGTCCGATACGAAAGGAAAGCGCGGCTACGCTCGTGTAGCTACCGCTAACGAGCTAATGTGCTAATCGCTGTGCGAAAATGCTAACTGTAAACCATTGGAACGCCCCTCGAATGTAAATCCACGGTCGACACACCCCACTAATTAATAATGTGACATACATTTACATAAAACACTTACATGCAGGCTGTGCTTGGCCAACGACAAGAAGCTGCAGAACATCGTTCGGAGGTTGCCCGTGCAACGTGAAACAGGAAGTGTCTCACTACATACCGTCCGGTCACTCCATAACGTCCGGTGTGCCCTTCACAAAAAAGAACTTACTTTACAAAATAAAGCAGCTCTGTCACGACAGAAAACAGGAAACAAATGTGACATGGCTCTTCGGGAGCCAGAACACTGTGGGAAAATAGTTTTTGTTGGTAAAATCCGAGTTATGGTGACACAGGGGCAACATAATCAGCTACACCTGCATGAATAAAGAAGGAGAAGAAAATAAAACATCTGCCTAGAAAACAAACAAACAAAAAATCTCCGTTTTGACAATTAAATGAAAAATATTGCGATCATATTTGTTGTCGAACTGCATCATATGCAAACACAGCATGTTTAAATCTGATCCTGTGGTTCTACACCAACAGGGGTGTTCAAGCAATATTCCGTCGTCCTATTCGACAAGGGTCTGATGTCCGACCTGTTGCCGTGCTCTGGTTGCCGTGCAGGGACTGACGGTAGCGGTTCGAGACCCCCGTGTGCCGATTCTCCTAATTGGAGCCAATGGGAGTGTGCTGAGTCACGCCCGAACCCACATATTTCTCCACAAAACCACCTAGCTGTGGAAAACAAAGGAGAGACCATTGTGAGTTTTTTTCCCTTTCTTTTTGGCAATTGCAGCACACAGAACATCACTCCGTGCCGTCTTACTTTTCTGCTGATTATGCTTTTCTCAAAATATTTGTGCAGCTAGGGAAACAAAGTGGAAGACAAGATTTAGGTTATATTATAGCAGGATTGGATCAATTACTCAAAATAATGTACATTATTAGCATCTTCAATTAGTGCTGTAATATTGCTGAGACTGTCTCTCAGGGACCTGGGTTCAGGTGTTTTATCATCAGCATCCTCCCCCTCATGCAATGAATAAATTAATGATACAAAACTCAAAAAAAACACCCAAAAACCATTTACATTTTTATGTTATGTTGTAAAGCAATATTCAAATTTTCTATCCATTCGTGAAAAAGAAAGAAATTGCAAAGTTTACGATCAGCGTTCACTTTCACCTACATCAATGTCTTGGATAATATCTTTTATTTTGCTTCCTCCGTCTTTTATTTTGATCACTTTTACCCTCTCTTCCAGCGTCAGAGCTCCTGTTTTAGCTGCTTGACATCTAAAGGTCCGTTTTGTAGCCATGTTAGCAATCCAACGTTCTTTTTTACTTTGATCATTCACATATATGCACTGCAACTGATCCCACTGATTGTCCAAAGGCATAAAACTTTAACAAATAATTGGTATTGAAAAAATATAGTCATGCATTTTAAGATGAAACGAGATTTATAAAGAAAGGAATGTTTAAACCATTTACACATATGCATATAAAATCTAAATGTAATCCCTGCCTGCACCTTACAAACTAAAAACAGTCTGCCCCTTAGCGGATAATCCACGAATTGCATTTTATTAAAAATATTAATTCCGTGTCTTTTATGCACCCCCCCACACACACATTTAAATTATCCTGCGGGCCTATTCAATCCTCCTCGGGGGCCGGTTCCAGCCCACGGGCCGTATGTTTGACAACACTGGTTTAGAGACCTAATATGTAACGCCACTGAATTGAACCCGCTAGAAATGTCGAACGAAATGTACTCGGGTGATTACACACGATTTGAAAGTAAAACTTTATTGTTTAAAAAAAAAAAAAAAAAAATCCACTTGATTCCGAATATCTATGACCAATTTTTATCAAGGCTCGCGAAGTTGACATCGGAAGGCAGTGTAATACTGTACAGTCAAGCATACACACACAAAGAAGAACAGGCCTTGTCCTCTGCTCTCGTGACGCGTAAGTGCGAACGATTTGCATGCAGAGTGAGTTAGTTGTATAGTTTGTTGGCATTCAGCCAAGTGGACATTTTCTTTTTTCTAAATAAGGCAAAGCTTTGTGTTTTTAAGTCCACGGCGTGTAATTCTCCTTAGCTTGTTTTGTTTCAGACGTTCTGCTCACGTCAGGGTTGCGTGAGCATTCGCATCAGTCTTCTTGGCAGTCCAGTGGTTAGCGCGTCAACCTCTCAGAGGTCGCGGGTTCGATCCCGGCTACGGCCTCCCTGTGTGGAGTTTGCATGTTGTCCCCGGGCCTGCGTGGGTTTTCTCCGGGTACTCCGGTTTCCTCCCACATTCCAAAAACATGCACGGCAGGCTGATGGAACACTCCAAATTGTCCCCAAGTATGAGTGTAAGCGCAGATGGTTGTTCGTCTCCGTGTGCCCTGCGTTTGGCTGGCAACCTGTTCAGGGTGTCCCCCGCCTACTGCCCCAATAAAGCGGATTGGAAAATGGATGGAAGGATCAGTCTTCTTGTTAGCATCAAAGAATGACGAGAGACACAAAAATGTTGTCTTGATGAGTCAAACTTTATTGACAAAAATACTGAGAACCAAACAGGCGAGAGAGCGAGGAGGTCCAACGTGTTTTTAATGCTATTGTTAGCAGCTAGCCGCTAGTGGCTCATGTCCTCAGCGCCTTTTCGGCGAGACTAACTTTGACGCTGGCGTCTACTTCCTGCGGCGGCTCCCTTCTTGCTGCTGTGGAACGGACAGATCAAGCCACGTTTGCATGGTACCGCGTGTGCTTGAATGTAAATGCTTGCTCTGCTCTTAATAATGTTCAAATAAGTCGACGTGCACATGGAGCTGAATGTGCTGCATTATTGTGCTCGCAGAACATTGGCGTGGAGTCCAGCATGTCATGAAAACATGTTTTGAAGTGTTTGCTTTTTTTGTCTACATTCATATGTTCAAGGTGTCAAAATCTGAACAGAAATGCAACGAGAAAATGTTTCCGATGATAGCGATATCTTCCTGCCAGTGATTTGTTAGCATCTGTGCTTGCATCTCACGAAAAGTTGTTTTTGAGTTCCTGTTTGAATGGTCAGCAATGAGTCATAAAAATGTTGGCATTATTGTACGGAAATTTGTTCAGAGTTGTATCTTTTCTACACCTTTGGATGGTCGTGAGAAGCGAAGTTTGGGAATTGGCTCCGCATTTTGGAGCAAGTGGCTGAAAACAAATATGTAGGACACAAAATCCACAATAAGATAATAAAACATGTTAAAATGTTGTGACTGACGATTGTCTTGATGTCTGCCGGGAAACTGGTATCGGCGAATGTTTTTTTTCCCCTAACTTGCCACAGGGCGCAAAATTCCTCCCTTTTCACCTGAGCGCAAATTCAAGATCACGGCTCACTTCCATCGGTTGATCCTGCGCAACTGAACGTAGGCTAGGGTCATGCAGACCACGATGATTCCAAGAAGGGCCACCTGGTTCTGCCAGAAGCCCCACGCGGAGTAGTCGATGTCCTGAGTCCAGAGGAACAGCTCGCCCGGGATGCTACGGAGGGCGCCAATGAGAGTCGTGACTTTAGGTTCGGCCGTCGAATGATTTTGAGTGGCGGCTCTCCTCACGTGGTGGTGTTGGTGGAGAACAACTGTCCCGCCATCTCGTTGATGAACGCAGCCTGGTGGCGGGGGGGGGGAAGAAAAACGCATGGTCAACTTTCAACATGTCAACGGGCTTATTTGCACCTCGCCGTCATCTTATGCAAAAAACAGTCAAACAAATTGGATTTTGATGGCACGGTTGGCAACATTGTTCCCCCCGCGATGAACAGGGGTTCACAATTTGACATGTAAATTGCGTGCCTGCACGGCACCGTCCACGACCAAGTTTTTGACTTTTGTGGATTATTTGTCATTTTTCCTCAAACGGCCTCGAGTGAGTTGGGCCCTTACATTGAGTCCATATTTGAAGATGCTGATCCACTTGAGCCAGGACAGCCAGCTCAGCATGGCGTTGAGGTTGACCAGGTAGCCGCCAAACACCTGCGCAAAAAGGACAAACGCGATGCAAGACGCCGCAGAGGAGCGAGGGGCGCGCTCGGACCGAACCATCATGAAGACGAAGGGGAGCGCGATGAAGATGTTGGCCATGGCGAAGGACGACACGCTGGCCGACACCAGGAAGGCTAAGCTGACCCCCGCCAGGCTGACCATGGACATGGTCAGCGCGAAGCGCAGGAAGGCCGTCAGCGCCGACTTCAGTCCTGCACGCAGTGAATACGTTCAGAAAGTTCAAGAAAGGGACTTGTATGAAGTTGACCAGGAAATACTGTGAACACATGAATCCGTCCATCCGTTTTCTTTTGCGCTGATGCCGGTCAGGTGGAGCCTATCGGAGATGAGATTGGCAGACTACAACCTCGAATGCTCACCAGTCAATCACAGGGCATACATAGGTAAAACTATACATATTTATAAACAATAATTCACTAATAATTTAATAAAAGAATGTGCACATTTATTGTGTTTTCTCTCTTAAAATAATAATTATTATTAGGGCCTGACTGATACGGATTTTTATGGGGCTGGGGGGCGATGCAGATTCTGGTACCTGGCAGAGTAAAATTGTGATAACTAATTAATGAATTGGCTGATCAATTGAAAAATTTATGATGAAAATAATTTAGTTTTGTTTTTTTCACACTTAAAATGATCAATATATGAATTACAGGCAGAATTTTTGACTATTTTACATTATTTTGTCCTTTAGTATCACTTTAACTTAACAACAGAGGGGAGAGTTGGCCGATTTTTTGCACATGGGTCATTGGTTGAATCTCATTCTTTTTGTTTTATGTTGTAATGTGGTAAAAAAAAATATATAGACCTGCAAAGAGCGGCAAAACATAAAATCAGCCAATTTAAAATGTTTTTAAAAGATTATATTGGATGATATCATCAACTGTCTGATTAATCAGTTGCGATAACTATATCTTGATATATATATATAAATATATATAAATAAATATAAATAAATAAATAAGTATATATATATATATATATATATATACCATATATGCGTGTGTGTGTGTCTGAATGCGCCTTTGAGCAGTGGAGTTAAAAGGAGTAAGTGTGCTTTGGGTCCGAAAAATCCACATTGGGAGCGCATGTACACACAATATAGATTGATCGATTAAAATTGCTCCGGTAAGTAAAGTTCAGATGTGCTGGCACGCGCATGCGTTGGATTACCCATCATGTAGTAGGCGATGACGGAAAAGGCAAAAATGGGAATGATGCGGTTGGGGATGAGGTCGGCGAAGATCTTGGACAGGAAGTAGACGGACGTGCGATAGTAGCCGCTGGAGTTTTCGTGGCTGCACAGCAAAAATGACCATAGCAAAATGATCCCATCAACTTGAAATCAGATGTCTGAAAAGGTGTCTCACATGAAGATGGCCCTCTCGTTGATGAAGAGCTCCACGGCAGAGAGATTCCCAAACACCATGTTGATGATGAGGAAGAAGAAGGCGCCGGTCCTACCCAATGAGGATTTGTTAGCGCTAAGTTAAAATATGATTTTAGTCTTGCAATATTAACCATCTTAAAAAAAGTGACTTTTCTTGAACAAAAATTATTTTTTCCCCATTCAGACAGCTCAATTCACTTTGTAGTTCATCCAGAAAAAAATAAGACGTTATTCTCAGTTATTTCATCGACAAAAATTTGTCCCACATAGTTTATTTTAATTACTTTATTCTCATTATGTCACAACTCACTCATTTTATTGGAAAAGACAATAAAGCAAAGTGTGCATTATTCTTTTTTTTTTCCTGCAATACTTTCGACATAAAAACTGTTTTTATTGTTGGAAATCACAAAACAATAAAATATTATGTATATTTCAATTTTGTTCTATATTATGATTCTGCATATTTAGTTCAATAATGATGAATAAAATCAATTATGCACATGTATTTTAATAGAAAGACAATGAACTGCCTTTATTCCAAATGAAATAAAATTCCCGACATCGATTCAGGACAAGAAGTTCAATGATTTGCCAAGTACCGAAATTTATGTCATTGAACCCAGTGAATTCAAATGCACTCTAGAAGCAATAGAAATTGCCCTGACTTATGTGCGGTGTACCTGTTCTGCAACGCTTCCGGCAGGGTTAAGGGCATTTGGAAATAAATGAGGCCCACCAGGACAGCAAAGAAAATGGTGAGAGCCAGCTGGGCGTACGATGTCTCCGGGTTCCTCAGCGTGTTCAGCACCGTCCTACCGCACACCACGCGCAGCTGTCGCACGCAAACACATGCGCAGGATAAAGTGGCGTGATGACGGTTCATCGGACGGCCAGCCAAGCAGTAGCAGACGGGCTTTACATACTCCAAATACTCACCAAATTTGGTTCAAGCTGGTAAAAATTTTCCCCCAAAATAACTGGATCACATCGTCGACATGGACGTTTTTGAAAACGTAGCCCACAAAACCGAGGTTGCTTTCGGAGCGCGGATATTACTTGACGTGTCTATCATGAGTAGACCCACAAATAAAAGGCTCTAGAACCGTCGCCAAAACAGATACAGAAAGGCTGTCATTTTGCTTTGAAGGCTCATTTGGGCTATTTTCAGGGAACAATAGAAAATGATGCCCCCTTAAACCAGCATCACATGGAATTTGATGGTCATGTCAATCATTGAGACCCCCCCCCCCCAAAAAAAAAGTCTCAAGCGCCTGCGCCTGAAAAGCCACAGGAAGATGGCCATTTTGATTCAAGATTGTGACTGTCGCCTCATTTGCTTCAAAGGCGATGTTGTCTTTCAATGTCCCGGAAAAGTTCCGACCCCGAAGCCGGTTTCATTCAGTAACCTGAAATTTAGTCGACATGTCTGACACGTGTAGACCCACAAAAAAAGTTCTCAAAAGAAACCACGGAAAGTCTGGCATTTGTCTTCGAAGCAGTCGTTTTAGGTTCTTCTGGGATTCCTTCAAATCTACAACAAAGTCTCAATAAACCACGTCTGAAAAGAAACAGGAAGTCAGCCAATTTGGTTCCAAGCAACCATTTCAGGCACATTTGAGCCATTTTCAAGGATCAAAAAAGACCAAACTGTCCTTGAGAGATGATTTCCAAATGTGAAGCGGGTCGACTCGAAAAGAACCATTTGGGGTGAAACAATCCAGCGATTGAGCAAAGTGAAAGACTGACCTGGTAGAGGAAAGAAGTGGCGTAATCATCCACCTCTTCCTGAACTTTGACCCTGTCTGCGACCGCGCGGTTGATGCAGTCCAGATGGCGCAGCGTGTCTTGGCACAGCTGCGACTGATAATACTTGACCGCCAGGATGTTCTTACGCTCACCTGGTGGAGATAAAAAGTCACGATAAAGGTGCTCATGGACACTGATCAAAAATCCCAACCGCTGTGCTGAAAGAAAAGTATCCAAATTTCAGTGTATTGCCCCCCCCAAAAAAATGACTACCTATCGACAAAAAATATCCAGGCAAATGACGTATCGTGACAGTCGTATAGCGTACTTGTATTGACTTCCTCGAGGGAGGACTTTGCCTCGCCGTTGGTGATGTCCATGAAGAAGTCGGCGGGGTTGTCGAAGGACTCGATTTGGTAGCCTGGAACAAAAGATCGATGTTCGAGGTCACCGTGAGGAATGAATGTCGCTTCATGGGTGCCACGGCGGAGTGTAACCGAGGTCGGTGAAGTATTGGAGGGTCTGGTGGGCCGCCCCCGCGTACACCACCTCGCCTTTGTGCATCAGCGTCAGGTGGTCGAAGCGTCGGAAGATGGAAAAGCGAGGCTGGTGGATGGAGAAGATGACCGTCTTGCCTCGCCTCGACAGTCTGCAGGCACAGCGGGTGCGGTTTGACTTGATCGATGAGGCATTTCTCATTTTCAGTAAATGTGCAACATGTTTTGGGGTGCCGTGTCCAGTTTTCAGGGGAAAAAAAAAACAATTGTCATTTGGAAATAAGGCGGCGCTAAACAACATTTGGGAAAAGTTAGTTTCTGAAATAAAAATGTGTTTACACATTTACATTTTAGGGTTTACTGTGTTATGTTTTTACTGCATTTCATTTATTGTATTTTATTATGATTTTTTTTTTTATTTTACAAAGCATAAAAAACAATTTGAAAAAAAAAAAGTCACAAAATCATTCCTAGTCGTGATCGATGTTGCTTTCCATTTGTATTAGATTTTATATTGCATTTGGTTTTCTTCAACATAAATGTGAACGTTGGAACTTTATTTAGCAAGAATCGTTTTTGTGGCGGGCCACATCGTAGTTATGGTTTCATTCGGAGGGTCTTTATGACTATGAACCCAAATAAATGTATGGTTCCCTCTGATTACAAATATACAACAAATTGATGAATAACCAATTTTGGAGTCCTTGGCGAGTGAAAATTGTTTTTTTTGTCCTGATGGTATTGCATATATTTTAAATGGGGATTGTTCACCAAACAGAAGCTTGCAATCTCAAAGTTTTTCAACGTGAAGACAATTTGCGATTTAGGCCTATTAGCAAAAAACGTGAAGTCGACGCAGGTCATTTGAGTTTTGCGAGCCATCTAAAATGATATCGCTGGGCCAGATCTGGCCACCGGGTCTTGGATTTGACACCTGTGTTCTAAATGGAGGCAGGTGTGCGAAGACTCCCATTTAAGGTGAAGTTGAATGTTTTGGTTGACTCTGAACATAGACAAATACTGTACCCAATTGTAGGAGGGTGTGCACAATTGTGCAAGCACGCCTACTGGGTTGTCTGTCCATAATTATTTAGCTTGATGACGTTGCTGTTGTTTGCGTACTCGTGCAGTAGACCGATGATGCAGTTGGCCGTGTTGGAGTCCAGGCCCGTGGTGGGCTCGTCCAGGAAAAGGAGAGCCGGGGAGGTGATGAGTTCCATACCGATGCTGCAGCGCTTCCTCTCGCCACCCGACACGCCGCGCAGGAACTCTGTCCCGATCTGCACGCAAGCACCCGCCCTCCCTTTAAATATGCTGCCACTGTGACAGTCTCAATGGCGACACGGCACCATTCTCGAGAGGATGAGGTGGCGCGTTTTTGAGACTGCATGGGTGACAACAATGGGGAAGTGCTGAGGCACATGCTTGGAGCAATTAACAACAAACCAAAACTATGAACGGGTTGATATTTGGAATGGTGAACTTAGTTGAACATGTTTAATTCTGAACTTTGAACTCAACTCATTCATTTTTTTAAATTTGTTGAAAATTTTGTAAATAATACTTTTGAGTTTTTACAACACAACACTTACCTTGATGTTTTTTTATGTTGAACACAATAAATAAATAAAATGAATGATAAAAAAGTAAAACGAATAAAAACTAACACACCCACTTTGAAAACGAATATAAAGTAACGAAAATTAAATCACAAAACTTAAAGCAAATAAAGACTAAAATGATGAAAAATTCCAAAGCGAAAAGAACGCAGCAACTCTGAATGACTTCCCATGTAAAATACCTTTTGGAATGAATTACGTCTCACACGCACCCCACGTCCACAGAGCTCAGAATCTTCCTGCCCGTGTTCTGATCAAATTGACCAAAATCGCATTTCGACCGGCAATTAATGAGACGACCGACTTTCCGCCGCCAAATGGTGACTCCGTCGGCCGCATCCGGGTGTGTCCCACCTTGGTGTCCGCGCAGTTGTTCAGGCCCAGCTCGTCCAGGAGGGCGTCCACTCGATGGCGTTTGTCGGCGGACGAGTGGCGTCGGGGGTCGAGACGCAGGTTGGCGCTGAAGCGCAGATTCTCCCGCACGCTCAGCGTTCCCATCAGGATGTCATCCTGGGAATCATGGCACTCATGTGCTCATCTCCCGCCCCTCCTGAAATTGTCTGTGTGTGTGTGAGTGTGTGTGTGTGTGTGTGTGTGTGTGTGTGTGTGTGTGTGTGTGTGTGTGTGTGTGTGTGTGTGTGTGAGAGACGCACCTGGACCACATACGCGGAACTGAGCCTGAGTTTGGAGGTCACAACCTTGCCATCCACCAAGACGCTTCCTTGCCGGAGCCCGGCGGGATCTTTTCTCCCGGCGATGACATCCAAGAGCCTGTGTGTCAAGGCAATGTTGGGAAATAACCAAGTACAAACACTTTGTTACTCGCCTTAGGTCAATTTTTCAGGTATTTGCCCTTTGATTGGGAACAGTGAAAGCTCCCCGTATTTGTGGCTTGGCATTTGCGAGTTCACCTGCTGGCGGATTTTTTTTTTTTTTTTGCCATTTCGCCCTCTGTTCTTGAGCTCAGGTTACAGCTTGAAGTTAAAACTTAGACAAAAGTAATGATTTGGCACCAACTTACCATATCTTGGGCCCAATGAACTACATTGAAAGGAGTTGAGAGGCTTCCTTTAGACAAAAATAGTGTTTGGTGCCATCATGTGGCAGCTTGGTTCTGAGGAAAAAGTGAGTTGATCAGCTCTATTCGAACAAAAGCAGTGCTTTTCCACTATCAGGGAGCATATTGGTGCCAAGGAACTAAGTTGAAGTGAACTGAGGAGTTTCATCTAGGTAAAAGTAGTATGATGCCACCATCTTTTGGCAACTTAGTGCTAAGGATCTCTATGTATAGGTGAATTGAGGAGCTTAATTGAGACCAAAGTATTACTCTATCGCCATTTTATCGCATCTTGGTGCCAAGCAACTAAGCTGAAGTGAGTCAAGGACTTTCATTGAGGCCATTTTGTGGCATCTATAGGCAATTATAAAGCGTTTTGGGCGGGGGTGGCGACAATTACGGATACTATTTTCGATTTGTGTGAACTGATTAAAACGGGTACAGTCTTGTACAGAAATTTAACAGTTGTACATTTCATATTCTGCACTTTTTACTTTTACCTTCTGTCAAGAAATTGAACCAATGGATTTATTTTCACCAGCAATTTTCTCTCAGACACCCAGGTTATACAGTGCGAGTACTTTTGCCATCTGTGGCGAGTGTGAGGACAGTGGTGAAACGTGAAATGTTTGAAGTTCCTCGTGGAATGCGTAAACTTGTGCTCCTTACGATGTTTTACCGCTTCCCGTGGCACCCATGATGGCGTTCATGCCGGGTCTCATGATGCCGCTGCAACAACGACACAAATGTCCATTCATACAACATTCCTCTTTTTCCTAGCGGAATTGTCATGTTTTACATTTGTACACACGAAGATCCATTTGTTTTCAGTTATACCAGTCGGAGGCACCATAAATGGAATCATCCTAAAATACAACATTTGTAATTGATTTTATTTAAAAAAAGCCGACTTTCATTGCCTTTTTTAAAAACACATTGCAGAAATATTTGGTTCCTACCAACCTAACATCTTTGAGGATGTACTTTTCCGGATGTTTCTTTCGACACCAATTGCTCTCCGGGATGCAGTAGTGCAGGTTGCTGAATGTCAGCGTGGGTCCTCGTTCTTGGGAGGAATCCTCTAAGGCAAACACGTCCTGTTGTCCCTTGGTCATGTTGAAAATGTGACAAGTGAATGGCAGCACTGAAGTCTTCATGAGAAGCACAGAAACGTGCGAGCTGCCATAAAAATAGGCCAGTAATCTTTGGACTCTCCCTGACTCTCAGCCATAAAAAAATAAACAAATATATAAAGGCAGCATGAACTTTCCATGAACTCACCATAATCTCATCAACTGTAGCCAAAGATACTGATACTGATACAGCCATAAACACTCAGCTGTATTACTTCAACAATGTTAATGCACCTGTATAAGTTCTAGTGGCCACCGATACCCCCGCCCAAAAAAAGTAAATAAAATCAAAACACATCTCATATGAACTTTTCTTTTTTTAATACAATTAATTTTGCTATAGTCTGAATTGAAGTGGTTGAAAAATCAACGTGCCTAATTATGCCCGCTCGATCTGATCTGAATTTGTGTGCGTGGCAGAGTAACAATGCACCCCCAAAACATACATATGAGTAAATGACTTAAATGAGTTAGTGAGTGCTGGGATAGGCTCCAGCACACCCCTCCCCCACCCCGCGACCCTGGTGAGGATAAGCGGATCGGAAGATGAATGAATGAGTTAGTCAGTTAAATAGTAAATTTCTAACACTGCAAAGCATAAAAAGTTGCCTTGGCAATATACTAAAACAAACACAACTCACCGTCAGATCTCTTGAGGTCAACAGCTAGCAAGGCTGAATTTAGTTTCTTATTTTTATAAGTACCGTTTCCTCCACATTATGGCAGTCCACGGTGGTGGAGGTAATGCGCCATTAGGCTAATTTGGCACCAAAACGCCAATCATAACACCACAGAAGAAGAATTGACCATGACGTCAGTTACGTTAAGGGATGAATTGCTGTTTTTTTTTTAATCTATCGGTGCAAACTTTTATTGAAAGCTTACAAACTGTCAGTATTTAAGAATAAATATAATAAACAGAATAAAGATTTTGCGTGAAGGAAAGCCTTTGAAATTGTGTGGATTTGTTTTGCATTTAAAACTCTGACGTTTCACTGTTTTGTTATAGTTTCAGTCAGAGTTTGTGCTTAGTTTTTATTTAATACACGAAATATGCGGCAGTTTCGCTCGAAAACAGGTTAATATAACAACGGAATCTTCCTTGTCCTAGTTCCCACGAGACCACTACGTACTCGTGGCGTCACCTGGACATTAAGGCTTTCGACCGATAAACCTTTACTCGCCAAAATCCACCTGTAAATAAGGTGTTATCCTGTATTTACAATGAACAGGGGTGGAATTGAATAGGTTTTCGCAGGCTTCTTGCTGCCCCCTGCCGGGCACAATGCGATAAAGGCGCCAGTTTAAAAAGGCGAGTCTTCGGGGTCTTTTTTTGTCATTGCTTGACCAATCAGAGTTTGTGTGCTCAGTGTGTCACCGCTTCGCGAATGACAATTACTGTCCAGCCCCACTGAGCCATGCTGCGTGCCAGTGTAGCCAATCACCTTTCGGAGCGGACGTGGAGGGGTGGGGCTAAAGGCAGACATTCTCGTGTTGTCATTTTAGTGCGGTAATGTGTATGTATTGTGCACGTAGGGCGAGCTATCCGACAAACACAATGCTACTCTAGCGCTAATTATCCGTGTCCCACCCGCCCCCTCTTCGGCGCTAGAGCCCCGTGGAACATTCTTCTCTCCCACAAAAAAAAAAAATCGATCAAAAACCGCTAAGGACCGGCGAATCCCTGCGAGGAGATCGCACATCTCAAGCGGCCGGTCGGGTTAGCGTCGAGGCTAACCCGTTAGCCATGGAGGAACGGAAGGAGGAGGCAGAAGCCGAGATCCAGGAGCACGGCCCCGAGCACTGGTTTTCTAAGTGGGAGCGCCAGTGTCTGACTGCCGCCGAGCAGAGCGAGCCGCTGGGCGACGAGGAGACGGAGCAGAACCAACAAAAGCTGTGGCACCTCTTCCAGAACTCGGCCACGGCGGTGGCGCAGCTCTACAAAGGTAAGGTTCACGATGACAGGCGGGTGGGGAGGGTGCACAAAGGACACCGGCTAACGCAGGCTCGCCGATTCTTTACTGCCTTTAACTGAACGCCAGCTCCCCAGTGACTCTATTTTATCTTTTATCGTCGCGTTGGAACTATCGTTGCCGCTAAACGCTTTTTGAGTTACTCCAACCGGGCTCGTGTGGGCTCTGTGTAACTCGACTCTATCGTTAGCGGTTAGCATCCAGTCGGCCACATTTTTTCGGCAAGTGTAGCCACGCAGAAGCCGGCGAGTCGGCAAGGAGAGTTTAAAACACATACTTTTACTCAAGTGTGTTTATATGACCTAGAACCATGTTGATATGTCCTCGGCTGTTGCCTCCTGGATGCTAAGCTAATGCTACTTTGCGGTAATGTGAGCAAAGGAGTGACCAGCCAGCCCTTGTCCTCCCTCCTCCCGTTTGGTCTGTGCGACATGAATTTTTGCTATTTATTATGAACGCATTCATTTGGCCTCAGCAGTGCTCAGATCGTTCACATTAGTTCTTACAAAGAGCAGACATTTGACTGTGGTGTGGTAATCTAGTCAATGTTGGCTATACATGCCGGGATTAGGCATTTAAGAAGGGGAAAATGTACCATTCCCTATAGTTGAATGCTCAGTATACTCCCCAAATTTAGTGGTGTGCTCAAGACCACACTATCCAAGATAAAGACTTGCCCGAGACCAGAACTCTTAAGACCAAGTCCAAGACCATAAAAGTCAATTAAAAACCAAAAGTCGAAGGTCCTTTTGTCTTTATTGTAATTATTCTTTGAATGCACTTCAGTCTCTCAACTCTTTCAAAGCACAGAATGCCAAAATCTCACATTTAAAAAAGAAAAGGGAAAAATCCTGGTCTGTACAACTCCCGACAATTTAACAGCAAATTGTTAACATTTGATTCCAAATCCATGTCCGATTATGTCCAAATCTATATCGTTGAGAAATAAAAATGACCAAGTGACACTAATAGTTGCACCAAATGTTGTCTTAATAGTTCGTTTTTTGGGGGTTGAAAACCCCAGGAGGAACTTTTGAAAGGACGAAAAACAGAAAAACAAAAATAACAGGCGGGTTTGAAGTAACCACCGGCGGCTCATCGTCTTTGATCAGATTAAACGCAAAGGATTTGCCTTAAACACGGGCCGACTCTGGCCAGGCCGTCCTTACGCGCCAGATGTTTGTAACCTACAAAAACAATCACAACGCGTTTTCATTCAGGGACTGGCGGATGATCGTTCACGCAAACCTCCCAAACACTTGAGGTTTGGTTGTCGTCTGTTCGAGCTGTGCGATGACGTTTTTTGTGATTTGTATTTATTTTTTCTCCATGCTTTGCTGCGTATTCCTGCTGATGTCCACTGCTTACACCTACAACAGAGCGGAGCTACTTTACAAAAGCTAAGTCAGTGTTGGTAACAAAGTTTGCCAAGGAGGCTTTTCCAACCACCTTAGTATTGATGAAAAAAAAACCCAATCTTGGCAACAAGTATTATTCCACTTGAGAAACAGAAAACAGGAGCGGAGTGATTTATTTATCCACACGTTGGAAACTTTTCACCCGAGGTGTGTGCTTCTAAATTGCAAATTTTTTGCCAGGTTAATTTGTATTATTCTTTTTTTTTTAAGCATTGTGTTTACACACATGGTGTGAGGGCCACTTTCCAAATGGAAGAACTTATTTTCACAAAAAAAAAACAAAAAACGATGCCTTTTTCAGATGTCAACAAGTTTCCTGGCATGAAATATGTGCTTCCGCAGTTACGCAAATGCTGAAACTTGAACCCAAACCAGCTGTGGTACAAAATAAACGTGAAATACAATTAAAAAGTCCAACGGTAGGTTTGGCACATCCTTTTAACTAACTTAAAACATATTCGATTTAGGATTTAAAAAAAAAATGTTTGACTGATGTATTGGCCATTCTGTTTCATTGAATGTTGCTTTTTTTTTCTTTTTGTACAAGGAAAGGAGGAAAAGAAGGATTCTTATTGGAAATGGGATTTTTATCGGGCGCGGGTAGAGAGTGGTGGCTGACGCATGTGTGAAATGTGGTTCGCAGACCGAGAATGTCAGCAGCAAGGCCTTTCCCTCTGGGTGCCTTTCCAGAATGCAGCCACTGCCGTCACCAACATGTACAAAGGCGAGTGACGACATCCTATTTCCAGTCATTTCTCTTGATGGCAATCCCTTGTTAATCAAACTTGCGGTCCAAAAAGAACCCGCGATAAGTCAATTCTGTGTAGTAGTCATCTTTCTTTTATTTTTTTTACAATTACATCATATACGATTCAATACTGTATTGAATGAACTCAAAGATGACACTTTTTTTTTTTTTTTTCCCCAGGCCGAAGCTAATTGAAAGATTCCCGTCAAAGATGCCGTGTGTTTAACCGAGCAGCACGGTGCCGTGTCTGAGGAAGGTCCGCTAGCCTAACGCTAACTCACAACGCACGATTGTATAGACGGGCGTCGAAAACTACCATCGATGATCCAGTGTTTAAATACTGCGAAAGTCAAGTCCAAAATTGGGTTTGCTGCTCTCGAGCTCTGTCGTGCAATGCGGCGCCCCGGTGGCCACATCACACAGAAAATAAAAGTATTTGAATTGTCTTGAATTGCTCACGAATGCCACACAATATTTAGCATGGAAAAAAAAATCCCAAATCAACCTCCGATATTATACACGGGGTCATAAAAACAAAAAAGTAAATTGATGGGCTCTTACGTTGAAGTTGTTGGCGCGGCCGCTAACTTGACTCGCCTTGCCGACCGGAGGGGCGCGATCGGCGGTGCCCTGTTTGAACTTGATGTTGCCATCACAAATGCTTGCCACCGACTTCGACGCAAACGGCATCCCGAGTCATAGCCACTTCGTGCCTATGAAAAGCCTCGAATAAATGATGCGGACATTGTTTGGTATGGCACCTGTTGCAACGATGAGCGGCCAGCCCCAAGCTGAGCCCGCTCTTTATTGTAGTTACTCTCTTCAGCCACTAGATGGTGTCAAGCCTTTTCTTGATTCCATTTGTTGACTGGTGTTGCTTTTAAGGCATGTCTTCCTTTTATGCGTTGTTTGAATGTATCGCTATCCAATTTCCTGTGGCCTATACTGTTGACACCATTTAAAAGCATTTCCAAGCAACAGAGTTTAACAGTTAAAGCATCAGTCTTTTCAAGCGTGTCCATCGAGTATTCTTCCATTTTTGACGCAATTATCATTAAATGCCTTTTCACAGAGAGTCTTCTCCAGGCATGTTTCATGTAAAAGTCTATTCTGAAAATTAGCCAATATTTAACAGTAAACCACAAGATGGGTTCACGTTTAATGGAGAGTCAATGCCGAGTATTTTTTGGGTGTTCCTTAATGAATCGGCAATCAATCCATTTGTTCCAAATATCAGTAAAACTAGAGCCAATTAAAAAAAGTAATTTTAATAGGGTGCATGTTCACCCACAGGATTTTGTCCTTTTTTGTGGTAAGAGAGTTTTGTTGTTGTCCAGAGAGCACGGAGGCCCGCCAGCGCAGCTTTGACCTGGGGATCCAGATCGGTTACCAGCGCCGGAACAAAGAGGTGATGGCCTGGGTGAAGAAGCGGCGGAGAACCATCCGGCGGGAGGACCTCATCAGCTTCTTGTGCGGCAAGAACCCTCCTCCCAGGGCAGCCCGGGCCCCGCCCCGGGGGGCCATGGTGGCTGCCGGCCGGCCGCCGCCGCCCGAGTCGGGCAGCTCCGTGGAGACGGACCTGCAGCCCTTCAGAGAGGCCATAGCCTTGCACGGTCAGTACGAATACGGTTCACGGTGCCGCGTTTAACGGGAATGTAGTGGCTACATTTTCAAATTAGCATCTATCCAACATTCCAAGAAATTCACAATGTCCCGTCTATGGTGAGCTACTTGGAGAAGAAACCCGCGGGGTAATTACATGGAAAGTTTTCTGCACCTGAACCCAGGAGAGGGAAGGAGGAGAAATGGCAGTAAAAAAATGGTGGTTTCACCAAACACGAGAGTGTACGAATAAGTCCCGAGTGGAGACCTAAACATTTGCGTCTCCCCCAGGTCTCAGCGGTGCCATGGCCAGCATCTCAGTGCGCTCGTCAGGCCCGCCGCCTGGCTCGCCCAGCCACCCGGCGGTGGCACCACCCCACGGCCGGCGCCGCAACGGCCTTCACGATGTGGACCTCAACACCTTCATCGCCGAGGAAATGGCCCTCCACCTGGATTCGGCTGCCAACCGCAAGCGGGGCGCCGCCCCCTGCAGCGATGTCATCACGGACTCACCCACCCATAAACGCAACCGGATGCTATAAGCGACACCCCACCCCCAATCCCCACCATCACCAATCCAAAGAGCGGCCAATGAGAACTGAAACTAGTCCGTCCCTCCTGGCCTCCAAAGCGTCATCCTAGCTGCATTGCTACGTGAAATAAAAGTGAAATATTAGACTTGATTTTGACACAGGTTCCACCGTTCCCGGCCGTACGTGTCCTATTACTTTTGGTTTCAAGGCAACACATACGCTATTTATGTTTACACTCGTGTTTACATTGGAAGAAACCCAACACATCAACATGCTCCCTCCCAGTTTTTTTATTTTTAGTTCACACATGCTTTGTGATACAATCTTTATGTAATGTGTGTAAATAACAATAAGAAACACGTAGGTGCTGTTACTATATGTGGTAAATATTGTAAAAACACAACAAGGTCATGAAACTGGGGATGTCCGTGTACAATAAACCCATTATGACAATAAAGGAACTACAAATGTGGCACGTTGTTGTTTCTTTGTATGTGTGTGTGTGTGTCGGCGTGGTTATATAAAATCAGTTGAGTTACTTTGACTGTGGTGGGTGAGTTTTTTTTTTTTTTTTTTAAATCAGCAAACTACAATTAAGGGGCGAGGCATGGCACCTGAAATCTGCTTGCAGAATCATTTTCTTCTTTTCTGCTATGCCCACATTGACCACTTGAGGGCAGCATAAGACTGCGGAGAGGCTCAGCTCGTCTCCAAATCAACGACTGGGACGCTTGTGGTGAGACGATTACGTATGGAGTGACGTCACCAGAGCCCCATCCTCCAATGCTCTTCCCGCCACCCTCTCCTCCACTTTCTCCTCCTCTTCCATCCAGCGGCATCGCGAAGCTCCCAGGCCGGCAGGAGTGCAGCGAAAGCGGCCGCCGTCGTGTCCGTTCTGTCAACTGTTGATTAGTGGCCGACGTCAATGACTCTTGAAAGGTGAGCAGATGTTATTTGCTAGGTTGTTTTTGTGGGGTTGGGTTTGGGGGGGGTTGATTTTATTTATTTATTTATTTTTGCTCGCAATGCCGTTGTCGCCGAGTAACCACGCTGTTGACAAATGATGAGGATGAGGAGGAGCTGGAGGATGGCGAGAGAACAAATGATGGCATGAGCGTTTTTTTAAAATTGTTTTTCTGACACTTATCGTCATGGTCTCCAGTGTTTCGATGTTACACGTTGGATACTTTATATGTAGGCTCTCGTGCGGACGTCCGATCTATTTGTTTTAATTGTAAACATACTGTAGACATTGTTTGTGTCAGTGTTCTGGTAATGTCATATTTCTTCAAAAAATATCCCGAAAAAACAACAACAACAACACAATACTTGTTAGATTGTCCTCTTCAACTTCGCAGGGAAACCTAGTGGTTATTGCTCAGGTTTCTCAGATGCACCCATGTCACATTTGTACAGAATCATACTGAGAGCTGTTTCTTATCTTTTGACCATCGTGTTGCTCAAAAAATGTGACCAAAATGTCAGAAACTGCTCTTAAAATATGATTGTTATGGTAGTAGTATACAAAAAAAAAGATGCAATGATAATCTATAGGTGTTATTATTATAATTATTGTATTTATTATTTGATATTTGACATTAAATAAAATAAAAAAAATAAAATAAGGAAAACGAAATAAATAAATGCATTTTTACTCATTTTGATCGCATTTCTTTGGAGAATAAAAAGAGTAGACACAGATAAGGTAACCAAAACCTAAAATCTCAAAGATAAACTCAAAAACTAATTGTAATTTAAAAAATACACACTAATTGGAATCTAAACAAAAATATGTACATTAAATTTAATACATTTAACAAGAATGTCATTATAATGTCAATATCCATCAAGCGGCCGCTGCGTGGATGTGAATCGGCTGTGTGCCTAATGAAATGGCCTGCGAGAGCACAGGAGTCTGGCCAAAGCCTTGTTTGGGCTCCACTTTCTGACCGCTAAGTGAGCTTGCTTGCGAGGCTCCGAGAGTGCTGTGAGCCGCTTGACTCATTTGAGTCATTATCACAATGCATGTCACGTCCCCGGCCAACTGGCCTTGTGGCCTGCTAATTAGCAGCCATCTTGATGGAGTCGTTCACCGGGCTGCCAAAGCGCTGCTGTCTCTGGCACGCGTGATGCTTGCAGACCCCTCCACCCCCTTGTCTTTTTAATTCTTCCCTTTTTTTCTTTTCTGGGGGGGACGGTGTATCTTGTTTCTGGGCCAGGTCACTTTGTATTCATAAGCGCTGGAAGTGGGAGAGATGATAAGTTGTGCCTGGCAAGCTGTTATCTGCATGAATCATCGTTTGGTTATGATACAAAGATACTTCTGTGGTTGGGCCTGTAATAGTAGGGCTGAACGGTTTTGGAAAACAATACAAGCGCATGTTTTCTTTTTTCAATTGAAGTTCCAATGTTAGAAAGTCCAAATTGTTTTACTGTTAGTAGTTATTGCTGTTTTTACATTCATTGAGTTTTTCTGTATCTAAGATGTCCTACACTGTGGGCGGGTATTGAACGCGCCTTGAGTCGAGTGCTGAGTGCCGAATGCGAGTGACGCTGTTGACTTTTCTCTCTTCTTTCGACGCAGATAGTTTTGTTTGTTTCGTGATGACATATTTACTGTATTCCCCCACGTTTGTTGTTGTATGGTGTAAATTCTAAAGGGTGAGCTTAATCATTTATAAAGTTTGTTTCAGGTAATTACTGTACACGTTACTTACGATATCGCATATGAGCACTTTCAACTATTCTAACGATGAAACGTGTGAATGTGAATAGTTTATATTGTTCAGTTGTATGATGACTGAATATAGTGAAATGCAACGTCTAAGTATACTGTGAGCTAATGCGTGTATACTAGATGATGTTGCTATATTGTTCTTTATCTGTGTCGTTGCTGACCACAATAAATCTGTCAAATGGAATACAAGCATGTGTTCTCTGTTCAGCAACATTCACATCCGTACCTTGCCACTCTAAAATAGAATCAGCTGCAGGCATCATCCTCCCCGTATGACCCTCTCTTTTTTAACCAATTTAAAATTAGCCAATCACTGGCGCTCCATGTTATGATTGACATGTACACCGACCAATGAGAAGAAGGAGAGTCAACCACTCCCTTGCGCAGTGTCCAATTCTCACGTGTTGATTGACCAAAGAACAGCGATGTCAAAAAAATTCATTCATTAATTAAATCAAATAAAAATGATCCGTCCATCCTACATCTGAGCTGCTTATCCTCAGGAGGGTCGCGGGCTTGCTAAAGCATAGACCAGCCATATTAGGGCAGTAGGACCAATCATGAACAAGCGACCAATCAGCAGGTTCTTCATGTGATGCTTGACATGTGGCATACCAAATCTACTTCGTAGGCCTCTTATGAAATCGGCCTCTAAAAGCAAGACGGAACGAGGGTGTATTTTTTCCCCCCTCTCGGGGACGTCTCTTGCTGGGTGGTTGCCTTGGCGATGATGACATCACTGTGCTCTTCCTCGTCATCGTCGTCGCCTGGTTTGTTTGGGTTTTCCCTGAAAAATGTGCACGGTGCTTCTTCTTCCCCGGCTCCATCCTCTGCTGTTGCTAAGCAACGGCAGCAGTCAGTCACGGTAACTCGGCGGTTGCTACGCAACAAGGTGCAGTCAGCGGAGCTTTTTTCAAAGCGGCACGTTTACAGGAGTGTTGACCTTTTTACATGCCAATGTAGCACAGCTCGACAATTGATGTCAGAATGGTTGACATTTGTGAGTCATGGCGCAATCGACACTTGCATGGTCACGATTCGGCGATGCTACTTATAACGATTGACAGCCTGACCATTCAGAGAAGATTGAGTACCTGAACCAACGGATCAGATAAAAAAAAAAAAATTAAGTTTTGTTTTCAATTGTTTTCAGGTTTATGAACAAGCGTGTTCCTTCCAACAAGCGATACCAGCCCACAGACTACGAGCACGCTGCCAACTGCGCCACGCATGCGGTAAAACACACGCACATATGCCATCATAAATTTGAACTGTGGGCTGTAATGTACATGCCACCGCATCAGATGACAGTATAGCATAACTGCAACAAGTAGCTGCAAGTAAAAGTGACATCATTTCAGCCAAACTTGAAGAATTTCAATTTTTTTTTAAATGTCATTTAATTTGCAGTATATTTTAAAATATATTTTGTCAGTGTGTTATATGCTGATACATTTCAAAATAGCCCATTTAAATTTAATTTTAAAAATTCAAAGATCACATTGATAAACCAGTTTTTACCGACCCCTCAAGCTTTGTTTTTTTTTTTTTTTTTTTGGACTCGTTTAGCATTGGTTGGTTTGATTTGATATTTTTAACTTTTACTGCATACAGTTGTTAATGAACACCAAGTGTTGCTCTTGCCCTTAGTTTATAATATCATTTTAATTGTTTTTAACCCTCTACTTTCCACTTGGATTACACAATGCGCAGGTTGTAAAACACCAAAAGTTAAATATTCGTCTTTCTTTTTTTATGCAGTGGAACCTTACTCACATGTTGAATTTGTTCCATGATGCAACTTGAATCACACATATCTCAAATCGACTTTCCCTTTTGAAATGAATGGAAATACCATTAATCTGTTCCAGACCCCCCAAAACCAGGTCTTTCTTCAAAGAGCTGAAGTTGTAAATGACAAACTCAGTCGCCTGCGGAAGTTCCACCCCATTTGCATTCAAACAAAGGAAGCGAGATGGTAACAAATGGCCAACATACTGCCAAGAGAGTGAAATGAGAAGTAAAAGCGGCAAATAAAATTAGAAACCAACATTAAAACACTAAGATCTCAAAAGAAAAGAAAATCAATTGCTAAAAGCCTAATTTAATTGTGTGCGTGTGTGCATGTGCGTGTGTATGTGTGTGTGTGTGTGTGTGTGTGTGTGTAGTTATGGATTATTCCGAGCCTGCTGGGCAGCTCGCTGCTCCACTTCCAGTCGGAGGACCAATGGGAACGCGTGTCGGCGTGGGTGTATGGGGCCGGACTCAGCTCGCTCTTCACAGTCTCAACACTCTTCCACACTGTCGCTTGGAAGAAGAGCCACCTACGGTACATGTGCACGCGCGCACGCACAAACCACACTCACAAACACACACAAAAAAAAAAAAAAAACAGGAATCCACACACACACACACACACACACACACACACAGACAAACAAACACAAAGGAAGGTAGCGAAATGCACACAAAGACTGGCAGGAGCGAAAAAAACACAGACACACACTTACGCCACGTGACCGTGTGTGTGTGTGTGTGTGTGTGTGTGTGTGTGTGTGTGTGTGTGTGTGTGTGTGTGTTTGTGTACGTGCTCAGGGATGTGGAGCAGTGTTTCCACATGTGTGACAGGATGGTGATCTACTTCTTCATCGCCGCCTCCTACGCGCCCTGGTGAGACGCTTGGCCGCGCGCTCGCGCGCGGCCAAGCGCGCCCATTGCTCACTCTTTGCATCCGCCAGGCTGAACCTGAGGGAGCTAGGACCCTGGGCGAGCCACATGCGCTGGCTGGTCTGGGTGATGGCGCTGTCCGGGACCACCTACGTCTTCTTCTTCCACGAGAGGTCCGTCTTGTTTTTACTTTGATTTTTAAAAAGAATTATTATTTTAATTGCGTGAGGTGGGAACTCACACGACCACTGGACAAAATTGCCTTTCGATTTTGTCGCACCTGCTGCAGGTACAAGATCGTGGAGTTGATCTGCTACACGGTGATGGGCCTCTTCCCCGCCTCGGTCATCCTCTACATGGTGAGCCCCTTAATCGGCGGGTGTGTTCCATTGGCTCAACGGGTAGGGTCAACGGAATCAACGGCCGTGGTGATGTCGTCAGCTGGTTTGTTGAATTCAATCAAAGGGTGTGGCCACTTGAATCAAATGGGCGTGGCTAACTGATTGAACGGGTATGGCCACTTGAATCCGTGGATGTGCTGAACTGAATCGGCAGATGTGTTGGCACTCAAACGGTGGCTGTAGTCCTTTTAATCAGCAGCTGTGATCAGTTGAATCAATGGGCATGGTGAACCGAATCAATAGCTAGGTTTGATGGAATCAACGGGCACGATTAACTGAATCAAGTATGGTCAATTGGATCATTGGGCATGGTCAGAACATTTGTTTTGTTGCGTTTTAGGTAAGACTTTGGTTCTGTTTCTCCACTATTCTTTTTTTTCTTTTCCCAAATATTTTTTCTGTGTTTTATTGTTTTTTTTTTTTCACAGTAATTTGTTTTCTGTTTTGGGGGATATTTTTTTCTGTTTTTTGGGGGAAATAACACAAAAGAGTCGTCCAAAAAACTAAATTACAAAAAAACAAAATAAAAATCCAATAATGCAGTCAAAACAGAAACAAAAAAATTGAATATTTCAAGAAACTCATATTTGTGCAAGTTAATTAGTCTAACTCCCAAGATAAATTACTCAGGGGAAAAAAATGAAACAAATATTTCCCCAAAACAGACAACAATATTTTGGAGTAATTTTTTTTCTGTTTGCTTGAAATGACAAAAATAAAATTATGAAAAAAAAAATCATGAAACAGAAAAAATACTCAGAACATTAATTTAGTTGGGGTAGTCTCCAGCATGCCCGCGATCCTCCCAGGACTGCACACGAACGAACTTGCTGTGGGCCAACAAGTAGCGGAGAGGTTTTTGCCCATTTTAGGCAAGCGTGGCGAGCCTCTCCCAAGTCCCTGAGCCCTTTTTCCCCTTGTTGTCTGGGCGGGTCCACTCAGCCGGAGCAGGCGGGCCTGTGCGAGCTGCTGCTGGGCGGCACCTTCTACTGCCTGGGCATGGTGTTCTTCAAGAGCGACGGCATCGTGCCCTTCGCCCACGCCATCTGGCACCTCTTTGTGGCCCTCGGCGCCGCCGTGCACTACTACGCCATCTGGAAGTACCTCTACGCCCCGCCCGCCAACCCCGTGCGCACCTCCAGATGACAGCGCCGCTGACAGAGACGCCCCAGCCGCCGCCCGACATTCCGCTCCGTTCCAAAGTCGCTGCGCTTTGTCCTCTGGGAGAAGCCGCGTGTCACATTGCGTGTCTTTTGTGTCAAATGTTTACACTCTGCTGGAGCAGGCGCTTCTCAACTGTTTTTTTTTTTTTTTTCCGAAACATTTTTAGTGGATTATTTCTAGTCGTGGTGTTCTTTTCTATTGTGCAAGGTCAATGGCGAGGAGCCGTGGTGTTGCGGTAATTGTTTGAAGCCGCTGCGTGGTGATGCTTGGCCAGTTTTATTTGAATTTTTGTACTGTGCCGACAATTTCAACTGTTTGTGCTTATTTCTATTGTGCAAGGTGGCCCGCAATCGGGACTAACCTCATTTAAGCAATTGTGAGGCACATCTAAATACGATATTCACTTAAAAAAAAATTTTTTTTGAACAATGTGGATTATTTGTGGTGCGTTCTCTTTATTGCTATTGAGCAAAGTGACAGTAATCGTAACACTAACTGGCAAGGACCAATTGCATCACAGTAATTGTGTAATATGTCCACATGGCGATGTGTGACCAATTTTTTCTTACTGCGGATTATTTCTAGTTGTTCATCCTTGTGCAAGGTTTCCAGTTTCTGGTTACTGTGACAAACTGGCGAGAAACATTCCAATTACAGCGACATATCTACTACAGGATACACAATGATGTGTGATTTTTTTTTTTTTTTTCCAACACTGTCAATTATTTCTGATTGTTCACTTTATTTCCGATTTGCAGTGTGCCGGCTACGGCTGACTGGCAAGGCATGATAGCTTTACAGTAATTGTGGATTTTTTCTAGCCGTTCACTTTATTTCTCTTATCGTAACTGAAAGGCGAGGAGCGACGGCGTCAGAGTAATTGTAGGAAACGTCGACATGAACAGCGGTTGTTGACTTGACTTCCTTTTTTTACTATGTGGATGAATTCAAGTGGCGGTTCTTATTTCTGTTCTGCAAGGTGGCTAGCTATTAGGACTATTTGGCGAGGGGTGATGGCGTTAAAATAATTGTGTGAAACCTCTACATAAGAACGTCTGGCAGATTTTATTTATTTTTATTTGCTATGTGGATTATTTCAATTGGTTTTGTTTGCATCTGTTGTGTAAAGTGGCTGGTTATCATGACTAACTGGCAACAAGCAATGGCGTTTTAGAAATTGTCTAAAATCTACATGAGAATATGTGGCTGGTTTTATTTATTCATTTTTTTATGATGCGGATTAATTCGAGTGGTTGTGCTTGCTTTGATTGTGCAAGGTAGCCGATGATCACGACTAACTTATGAACAACAAACACTCGACAGTAATTGTATCCCAAGTTCACGCGACAATTCGGGACCAAATTGTGGATAATTTCTCCTCATTCACTTGATTTCTATTGCACAAGGTGCTGGTTATGACAATCATGGCAGTAATTGTAAAACAACACATCTCCAAGACAATCCGTAATGGGATTTTATTTTACAATTCTGTGGATTATTTCTAGTGAGTCTGCTTATTTCTGTAGTGCAAGGTGCTGGGAGTCATGACAGTTAAAGAATGATCGCATTACAGTCATTGTATGGCAGACACCTTTTGGTGTGACTGAGCGTGTCCTGGATGTTTTTTTTTTTTGTTTGTGGATTATTTCATGTGGTTGTGTTCATATCCACTGTGCTGGAAGGTCTTGAGAACCACTGCACTTTCACATCATCACTGTTTTACTTGAGCTTCGATTTCAAAACGAGTGCTTTGTATGTGTCTTTTTTTTTGCTGTAACTCGTTTTTTATGGTGTTTTATGAATTCAGCATGGTTGTTTTTCATATTTCAATTGTCTGTTGACTATTTATATTTAGAGAGATTTTTTTCAGCAGTGTGCTTCTGTTCCAAATTGATGGATGATGTGTCAGCATGTCAAGTTTCATGCAGTATTTTTTTCTTTATTTTGGTTCAAATCGACACTGCCAGATGTTTGTTTTTTTCTGCCACAGGTGACAGCACACAGTGACGTAAACTGCAAAAGTTTTCGAACACCAAGGCTAAATTTTGCCCGCCTTCAAATGCAGCCTCGTATTTCAAAGAACCTTTGAGTTACGTTTGTGCAGTGCCGTCAAATGCAGCCTGTGAAGTATGCATTTGAAAGAGTCTTTGAGAGATGACTTTTGTGTCTTAACATAGCCTTTATTCGGATGACATCATCCTTCAAGTGAGGCGACAATTGAAGGACGCTTTCATTCAGTGAACGTCATCACACTTCAAATGTAGGGCACGGAAGGTGCCTTTCATTTGGGAAAGTGGCGCCCCGTTATCTCGGCATCTGCCTTTAACTGGAGCCTTGGAAAGGGTGCATTTCAAGCAGCCTTTGATTTGGCCTTTAAATGCAGCTCTCTGAGAACCGGTTTGATATGGGAAGCTTGTACCACACTCTAAGATCCTCGTCTTGAAAGTGCAGCTACTGCAGGACGCATTTGAAGGAAGCTTTTATTTAGACAACGTCACTGGCCTTCATTTTTAGCCTGTGACCGATCTTTTGATTTGGGTCCGACCATACGCCTTCAACTGCAGCCTCCAAAGAAAGAATTGATACGTGTGCTCAATGGGCACTGGCCTTCAAATGTAACCTCTGAAGGTTTTAATTGAAGGACGCCACTGTCCTTCAAATACACCCTCAGAAGAACACATTAGATTTTGTGCTGTTTCTGCCATGCTCTTATTTTTCAAGGATGCATTGGAAGGCAGCTGTTATTTGGATGATGTCACTGGCCTTCAAATGCAACCCCTGAAGGTTCCTTTTTTGGGGGATGCCGGCGCTGGATTATTACATTATCCCCCTTCATTTGCAGCTGTCAATGGACACATTTCAAAGAAGCCCTTGATTTGCGATATCTGTGACCGTCACTGGCCTTCAAATGCAGCCTTTTAAGTAGCCTGCGATTTAAGACAGATTTCTGTCGTTGGCCTTCATATGTGTTTCTGAGGCTGCACTTCAAGGCCAACGATGTTCAAATGATCAGCGATTCCCTCAAATCAGTCATTGACCTGCACATACGTCCTTCAGAAGTTCCTTTCGATTTGGGACATGCGTGATGCCTTTTTACGTCATCTGCCTTCAATTGCAGCCTTCTCTTTTTTCTCTCTGTTGCTTACAAGCTTGCTGATCCCGACCCCCCCCCCCCCCCCCCCCCCATCCTTTCGGTGTTCTCATACATTTGGCGTGCCGCCTACGCGCTGAATGTGAAAGCAAAGCAAATGTGCATCCAGTACGTGTTGCCGAACAATCTCGATGACCGCATCTCAGGTGTGTGTGTGTGTGTGTGTGTTACACCCTCCGACTCATGAATCCAAAGCCTCTGGTCTATGTTTACACGCGAAGGCATGAATTTTCAATCACAAATTGTCACTGTCCTGTAAAAAACAAAAAAAAAACACGTGTGTCCATTTTTGTCCTGGAGAATTTTTTTTCGTTTGTGGGGTGTCCGCGTTTTGGGCAGTTTCATGTTGACTGTGGGACATATTTCCGTGCACAAACAACTGGCAAAAAATTGTGATCATCTTTTCATTGACTTCTGCGAGATGTTTATTTGAATGTTTTTCTTGTGACGCTATTTGAAAGGGAAATTTGCCAGGAAAGCACTTCTGTCACAGAAAAATGTACAAATTTGTCAAGAAACAAAATGTGGGTCTTTGTGTGTTCCTCATGAAGCTTCACATAGAGTTGTGTCTGTTAAGTGATTCCACCACCCCTGGTGTGTCTTCCACACGGCTCCGCAAGGAGTTGTGCGTCCTTGACACGGCGTCACAACTCCTTGAGAGTCTTTCATGCAAATTCACGACTTGTCTGTCTCTCATGAGACACCCAAACTCCTTGTATGTTTTTCAAGCAGCTCCACAACTCCTTGTGTGTCCTCCACATCACTCCACGACACTTTTTCTAGCCAACTCACGACTCCGTGTTCAGCAAAGACAAGGTGATTCCATAACTCCTTGTGGATCCTCCACAATACTGTGCAACTCCTTGCGTGTCTTCCATGTGATGCTACAACTCTTTGTGTCTTCCGCGTGACACCGCCAGGAGTTGTGCTTCTTTCCCATCACCTCACAAGTCCTTGTGAGTGTTTCATCCAACTCCTCCCGGTGTGTCTTTCAGGTGGCTCCAGATTTTCTTGTGAGTCTCTCACCTGACGCCACGTCTCCTTATGAGTCTTTTCATCCTCCTGCACGCATTCCTTGTCTGTCTTTTATTCATCTCCAGAACTCTTCTTGTGACTCCAGAACATGTTTGAGTGTGTGCGTTTCCCTCCGCAGTGTGTGATTGTGAAGCTACTGACCTCTTGGTTAATTTCTTGTGTCCGTGTTGCTCCCGTGCTCTGACAGGCCGACGTGATGCTTTTATCTTTTCTATCTCTCTTGTAATAAAACACGAAATAAGCTTTCTCACACACTTTTACACTCTGACTTGACACTTTTGTCAGCGTTGGGCTCATTTGAACCGCGCCCCGCCAACTAGAGGCACGCCAAGGAATGATGACTCGGCAAGTTTTTATGTTCTACTCCGCTTTAAATGTGACGTAGGGCAAACTCTGCAGACGTAATTCAGACGAGAACATAAAGTGTTGAAAGCTTTGGTGCAAGCCTGTGCAAAAGCTGTCTTATGTGTCTCACTTCAAGTGTAAACGTACAATCTGAAAACATTCACTTTCTGAACATTTTAAATGACAAAACATGCAAAAATGATCACAAGCACGAGCTTTTTTAAATTCATCATTTTTATTTTAGTTTATGACATTATGATCCCTGAATTAGTACAATAGTAATACCTGTCAAATTATTATAACAACAAACCATGCGGCTGGTTTATCATTATTACTTTCTAGACATAAAAAAAAAATCTTTGTTTTAGCAATATACATTTAATGTGTATGAAGAAGGAAATATTTTGCACCTCATGTGCGGGAAATAAATGCTAAAATGACAAATATAAACTAATGCAAATAATAAATTACACATTTTTAAATATTGTAGTTCTTCAAAAAAATAATCCATTATACTACTTGTTATCCAAAGAGGGAAAAAAAAGTGAAAAATATTGTATTCATCAGTTACTGAATTTTTTTCCATTACGTTCTTAATACAACAAAATATGCCCCAAAGCTGAAATACTAAAGTTTATTCGGAAAAACATTTTCCAATTCACATATATATATATATATACCGGTTATCATGCTTATTTGACAATAAAGATGACCTTGACCTTGATGAACAGGGAACTGATCCCACGTCAGGCAAGCAGTCAACCTTCCCCAAAAATATTTTGCAATAAATAACGTAAACACAATCTAAAAAAAATATTCGCCTACTTTCATTGGAAAAAAAACCCATTAAAATGTTATATATACACGTATATTTTTTTCATTCATATTGTGTTGACTAAATCTGCTTGATTTCTATGCATTGCTGCTGTTTTCCACTAGAGGTCGCTGTCTCCACGTGCCACCGGTGTTGGACTCGGGCCACGGATCGGTCTGCACTCGGCCATTTCCGTCACCACTCGGCCATTTCCGTCACCACTCGGCTCTCAAACGCCAGCGGACGGTGGAATGCGGTTGCCGGGAGCCAGTGGGCATTGCCGGCCAGGCGGCGGAGATGTACGCACAGAGGCGGGGGCGCACCGCGGCTGCTCGGTATCCGAGCTGACGGAGCTGTTTAGCGGGGAGAACCGGACGGTTGTATCCCCTCCTCGCGTCATTTTGAGAGAAAGCGTGCCGGCGGAACGAGCGCCTCGGAGTAGCCTCCAGCATCATGGAGCCTCGCAATGCAGACACCCAGCGGCGGCGGACCCCCGCGGCAACTTTTCGGATCTATTTCGTGCACTCGCTGTAAAGCGTCCCACTTGTAAGGTGCGTAACAAGTATTTTCGCTCCCGATTCACGACGCAGGCCGGTCGCTCACTTGATCCGACACACCTGCGGGTTGGGAGACGGCCGCGCTGCTCCGTCGCCGCCACCTGCGCCGAGCTAGACGCCTCGTCGGCGGATTAATTTTCGGAGGACTGTGCGCCGCTGCGCGTCGCTCCGCCGGTTGCCACTAGCGACCATTGGGTCAACAGATTGAGCCCTTCAATATTTGAAATGCCGAGAGAAGAGCTTTCGCACGACTGCTGCTTTGTTTCAAAACAACGATCGAATGCCTGCTGAGACCGTGGTGTTTTCACTGATGATAGCTTGAAACACTTTGCGGGTGTGAATGCATTGAGTCGAGCATTCGCATTGCTGTGCCCCGTATTGAGTGAATGCGGAACTCGCAATGTATCGCTGAATATGTACCTCCATATGTGGGCGTGCTAAAAGAATTTGAAGTTGAGCCTCCATAACCTTTGAATGCTGAGAGTGAACCGCTGCCGCTGTCGAAACGTTGACAGTAGAGTCATCCCACGAATGCTACTGTGCCTGAAATCGCTCCGGCACGGTTGTCTGTTGAATGCTGAGAGTCGCGCAGTCATATTTGGCACAATCTTGATTGAGTGAATGCCGAAAGGCTCGCAACGGCGCTGAATAAATACGTCAAAGGGCGAAATGTGAAAGAAATTATCGAGGTCTTGCCCATCAAAACCCTTTATAGTGTGAATGCTGAGAGTCAGGTGTTCACATGACATTGAATGAATGCTGAGATAGTCAAGCTTTAGTCCGATATTGCTCTACTGATGGCGACCCAGCATTCACGCATCGGAACACGTCATTTTAAGCATTCGCACAACTGCTTGTGTGAATCTTTGGAAAAACTAAAACCCATCAACTAATTCAAACTCATTGGGTGAATGCTGAGAGTCCAGCAGTCGCACAACCGCACGGAGGTGCCGAGAGGTGGAACGAATGTTAACACAATGCAACAATTCCCCCATGAGTAGCTTTTTAAATTTCTTGACTCTCAGCCAAAAATGCATGTTTTGGTAATACTGAGAGTGGAGCATGAACATTTTCTCATCATTTAAGCAAATGAAGAAAATGCTGAATGCCGAAAATATGTAACGGAAATGGTGATGCAAATATCCCTCCAATACATCTTCGAAATATGTGACTGCTGAGAGCTCACGGTGATGTTAAGGAAACACGTGGTCTTCAAAAATGGAGTGAATTCTGTGAGATGAGCATGAAATTAGTTTTCGCTGAACCCTATTTTTGTCCGAAAGTTGAGAGAGGCCTGTGTTAGCGCTCAAAACCGTTGAACAACAATTGGCTCAGAGAGATCATGTGGCGGAACAGGCCACGCCCTCTCCACAGCAGTGTGAATGCTGAGAGCTGAGCATTCACTCCACTGTTACTATGTGCTAAAAAAAATCCATTGTGTTTGTGCGTGGAAATTTAATAGTTCATCACACGATTGTGACAATGCAGGAAACGGCATAACTTCAAATGCTGAGAGTTGAGAATTCACACAAGCGCATTCAAATCCATCACAGTGGGAATGCTTCGAGTCAAGCACTCACATTGCCGCAACCTTTATTGATTGAATGCTTGAAAAAAAAAGAAAGTCACATTCATGTCAGATAAGTCATCTTTGACATTGTTGCGCCCCCAAATCCTTTATTGGGTGAATGCTGAGCCTCAAGCCTTTGCGCTACCTCTCCAACGGCATTTGTCAAAGCTTGAATGAATACCGAGACGCTGGTTCTCCGCATGTAATGCCATGACTGTATGAATGCTGAGTCAATTCTTCATTCTGATGCCATCTGCATCGAAACACTTTTATAGTGTGAATTCTGAGAGTCCCTCGTTTGCACGCCTGCTATTATTATCAGCGGGGAGTCCCTGAACGCGTCTGGGTGTTCTTGAAAGGGGGGTGGGGATGTGTAGGTGGCTGTGTGGGGGTGCGTGTGGGGGGGGGGGGGTTGTTGGCGCTGACTATGCAAGAGCTCCTGCTGCCCGGATAACGTGACTATTTTAAATGCCTGCTAATCCACGCTAATCTGGCTACTTGGCCACAGTTAACTCAAACCCGGGGACGGCAAACCTCTCCCACCCACGCACGCGCGCGCGCGCACACACACACACACACACACACACACACACACACACACACACACACGGCCACCATTTTGCCTTGGTGACCCACAAAATGGTGTTGACGCCGTGAAACACACACAATTACAGAGCCCCAGAAAATGATGTGATCTCAAATGAGTATTTTGTGTCTCGTCCTACGCCGTTTCACATCTGGCACACTGTAAAATGCCGCATTTGACAGTGATGTGCTACAGAAAAAGAAAAATTATGCTTGACCGAATTCATTTAATATGTTTCAGATCAATAGCCAAAGTGAAACATTGACTGAAATGTCCCTCAAAAAGTATCCTGAGATTCATTACCTGCTACTGAATTTGTAACAAGGTATATACACACACACACACACACACACACACACGCATGCACGCACGCACACTGAATGTGTGTCACTAATGGATGTGTGTCACCAGCAGTCTGACAGACCCGAGAAGCGCAAAAATGTTTTACGGTTCTTCCTCCGGGGCAAGCATGTCCCTGCCCTCCAAGAGCCGACTAAAACGCCAGAGCAGGACCTTTACGCAGGTATGGGTGCGCGCACACACACACACACACACACACACACACACACACACACACACACACACACACACACACACACACACACACACACTGAATACAAAATGCCACAGAGTCCAGAAATGCAATAAAAATATGATATTTGAAAAGGCCACTTGTCGCTAGGCAGAATTCACACGGCTCAATCCAAACTGCCCCACAGGCTTCCTACTTGGAAAGAACCCTTCCATTTTTAGGAGGCATGAAAAAGGACATCAAGCCCCGAAAGGGCAACTCAAAGATCCCGGAAGGTCTAAAAAGAACACTTCAAGGTTCTGAACTGCGTCACATGTGCTCGCCAGGTCCTGTATCGCACGCTGAGCTACCGCGACCGCGTCCCGGCCGAAGCGGGAACCAACACCCGCTGCGACCGGCGCTCGGCGACCGAGGCCTCGGAGCGACCGGAGGACGACCCGGCCGAACTCTCCACCCAAAGCTCGGCGCCGGGCGTCCTGAAGATCTTCGGTGACGAGATCTGTGCCGGCGCCAACTACAAGAGCGTCCTGGCCACGCCCCGCTCCAGCGCTCAGGAGCTGGTCAAGGAGGCGCTGGAGCGCTACTCGCTCAACAAGGACGCCGCCCACTCGTACGTGCTTTGCGACGTGATTGGGCGCCTGGAGGGGGTCGGCGGCACATGGCGGACCGAATGCCTGCGGGCGCTTGGCGACAACGAGAAGCCGCTGCTGCTGCAGGAGCTCTGGAAGCCTCGAGAAGGACACGCGCGACGCTTTGAGCTACGCAGGAGAGCCGAGGTGGATGAACTCAACGCCAAGGAGAAGGACACCATCACGGCTGGTCAGCAGGCACACGTACACTCGTGTGCAGGAACACACACACGGGAACACATACAAACATGTACAGGAATGCGCATGTTCAATGTTTAATTCCTCCGTGGATTTTTTTTTTGTTTTTAATTCAGCCCCCAACGCCAGATTTAATTCGCATCATGAAATTTGGGAGGCCTGTTTATCATGAGTGGACCCACAAAAAAAGTCTCAAGTAGCTCTGCCTTGCCCCAAAACGCAGAGGAAGTCTTCCATTTTGGTTTCAAGTGTCCATTTTGACTTGGTAGTGCCCTCGCTGAAGGCAGATTAATTTAACATTGTGCAATTTGGTAGGCCCGTCAATCATAAGTAGACCCACAAAAACGTCTCAGAAAGCCATGCCCTGAGAGAGCCCTCTGTTTGATTTGATAATGCCCCTGCCGTTGAAAAATAACAACAGTCATAATCAGCACACATAACCAGATTAATTTAGGGACATGAAATTTGGTATCCATGTCTAATATGATTGAACCTACAAAAACGTTTCAAAAACCATGCCTGAAAAGACACAAAGTCTTCAGAGGTCCTTGGATCCATTCATTCATGATCCAAATATTAGACTTGATAATTCTCCTCATGGTGTTTCCTTTTTTTGTTGTTGTTGTTGAAAATTCAGCCTCCATAGCTACGTTAGCTTTGGGACACGAGATCAGAATCAAAATCTGATTTATTGTCCAAGTATGCGAGAAACACACTCGGAATTTACTTCCCAGTTACAACCTGTTCAGAGGAATATAGACAAGACAGCAATAACCAACATGGGGGGGGGGGGCACAAGAGATGTGTCAGTCATGTCTCTGATGAGCAGAACCACAAAAAAAAAAGTCTCAAGAAACCATGGCCGCTTTGTCTCGAAGTGGCTATTTTAGACGCAGTTTTGGCCCTTTCCAAGGGTCCATCATTTGATGGCGTTGACTTGTTTGGTCGCACTCCGAACTAACGGCCACATACAAGTGCGTGCATGCCTGCTTGTGTGTACTGTTGTGATGTTTTGGGTGGAGGGGGTATGTGTTTTCTCAGCCTCTGAACCCCTGCCCCCTCCCCGCTGTAGGGCCCAAAGCCCCCCACTTCCTGGTGGCTCTAATGGGTCGCATGCACAGGAGCTCCCCTCTGCGGTCGGCTCGGGCGGCCCAGTCGGGCTCCAAAGGTGGGGACTGGCCTCAGGTAGGCCGGCTGTCAACCATCGCCATGGAGACCAACCCCCCGCCCCCTTTTCCCTGTCACATCAACTGTATGCGTCTTCTTCCTGTTCGCCTTCTCATCCATTACCTCATTGGTCAATGCATGAGTGGAATGAAAAAGGAAAAAAAAAGATCGCATGATTTTTAAACTCTTGCCAACTGTCAAAACAAATGAAGAAGGTGGCATTTCACCAAGTTTTTGTCGTTGTCACACATGTGTCCCCCCCCCCCCCCACACACACACGTTTTGCCGTTTTGGACAAAAAGAGGAACGCGTGACCGCAGCCCGTCGACTCGGAATGCTAATGCTACATACAATGCTAATAACAATGCCGAGTGCTTGTCTTTTGTTGGCCTTGTCACGTCGAGCTGTTTCTCGCATCACCATTTCACGTTGGGTTGTTTTATGTCATGTGACAAAAATGCCAATGCTCACGAGATGAATAAGAAATCAACAGTTTTGACTTTGTTTAGTTTGTTTTATGTTTTGGGGTTTTGCGATTCGTTGTTTCAGGTTTTGCCATTTCTGTGCTTGAAAGTTTCACGTGTTTAAAAACAAGGTGAAGTCTGCGCACTCGGAATGCTGAAAACAACGTTAACTGCAAAACATTGTGCTTGTCTCCATTTTGTTGTTCCACGGGTTAGTTTACATGTCGACGTTTGAGAGTTTGTCGTGATTTCACACGTTGTTTCTTTCTCTCTCGGCCGACTTATATTGGCTGTTTGTCGTGGTCTGTTGTTTCACGTTTTGTTTTGTTTTTTCTTTGCTTGATCCGTGCCCAAAATTTGGTGTGCTGCGTGGACTCGGAATGCTCACGTCAAAATCAACGCTGGCAACGTCACAGCGGCTTCTCTTCATTTCATCGTTTCAGGCGTCGTCGTTTCTGACAGCAACCGATTTGCATTAAAGGGATCGTTTTCCGCCTTTCGTGGTTTTATTTCTTTTGTTGTTTTTGTGACAAAAATGATCAAAGACGAACGAAGGCTGGTTGTTGAGAGTTCAGAGTTTTTCGCTGCGACATGTTTTCCATTGCTCTGACGTAAAGCGCAAGTGCTTGTTTTTTTTTCCTGAACGGAATAAATCTGTGGTCTTGATTTCTTGTTTCTTGTCTTGCTTTTTGATTAGACATCAACGCTCAGGCCCGCAAGCTGCAGAGGAACCGGGCCAAGGGGGCTTTGACCTTGCCTCGCTCCAGCAACTCGTCCCTGTGTCGCAGTCTCAGCGAGACCAGTCTCAACCAGGTGGAACCTCGACGGGCTTCTTGTCGGACGTCAATCATCCTGACATCTCCTTTGCGTGTGCGTGTAGTTGGCGGTGGGCGACGAGCCCAAGCGCTACTGCTCCACCCTTCCGGGGCCCTACCGGGGCCGAGAGGTGGCGTCCGGCGGACGGCGCAAGGAGGACGGCGGGCAGGGAGGTGTGCGCCACTCCCTCTACCAGTCGCCGCATCTCCTGTTGCTTCAGGGGTACAACAAACAAGTGAGGCGGGACAAATCAAAGCGCGTGTCGGTGGGCGTCCAAGACACTGGCGCTGTTCCCGTGCGCCTTCCAGGACTGCCTGGTGTACCTGTTGAACCGCGAGCAGCACACGGTGGGCCAGGAGACGCCGTCGGCTCGCCCCAACATCTGCCTGTTCTCCCCCGACGTCCTGCCGCTCCACTGCCGCCTGCGCCGCATCCCCGCCCCGC
>NW_017842060.1:607460-609503 GCF_001891065.2 Hippocampus comes
CAAGGCGGACGAGCCCGAGACGGACGCCCCGCACCCGCCGCAGCGCCCGTCCTGCGTGGCGGTGGAGCCCGTGCTCGACGCCACCGTGCTGGTCAACTTCTCCCGCTGCGAGCGCTCCACCGCGCTGCGCCACGGCGACCTGCTCTCCTTCGGCGCGCACTACATCTTCCTGTACAAGGCGAGTCTTCTCTTTTTTCCCCCCGGCATTACAGTGTGCTTTTTGTCGACGTCATCGAACGCGTTTTGGTCCAAGGACCCCACGGGCGCCAAGCCTCTGCCCGCCCAGACCCTGGCGCGCCTCCGTAGCCTGGGCCAGCTCTGCGAGGGCGGGGCGGAGGACGCCGGCACGTGCAAGCTGTGTGGATCGGCGCTCAAAGACGGGCCGGCGGCGGCGGCGACGGCGGCGGCGGCGACGGAGCGGCGGCGGGACGGCGGCGGCGAGAGGAGGACAGAAGAGGAAGCTGCAGTTGGAGTTTGAACCGGCTCACGAAGACCAGCTGCTCAACCGCATCATGTCGCTCATCGAGCCTGGAGGTAACGCAACCAACGGACGCCTTTTCCGGAAAAGTGGCGGCCCTTTGCAAACCTCCGTGCGTGTTCCCAGACGCCGTTTCGAGTCTTCAGTGAAGCGAGCGTCCGTGTTTTTGCACACACCAAAGAAAATGGAGTCTTCAATCAACCCATTGAACATCTTTTACGAAACATCAAAGGCGATTCGGCGTCTTCAGGGAAACAAATTGGGCAACTTCAATATTTCATGAACACGACACACTTTTTCCTCTTCCCATCAAAGACAGTTTACAGCCTAACGCGTGTTTTTTCAACATCACCCCTGGGTTTTTGTGAACATCAAAGGCGGTTTAATATCAAATGATAATCATAGTAAAAATACATTTTATTTATAAGCGCCTTTCAAATCATTCAAGGACACTTTACAGTCAGGAAAGTGCGGGTGAGCAGCGGCAGCCAGATGCGCCAGCGTTCGCTCAACCTGGAATTATTTTTGTCATTTGAGTTGTCCGAATTAGTCGGCAACACTGTGTCTGAGTCGGCGTTTCGCTCCTCCACCACCCCAAAAAAAAAGAATCCAATGTTATGATTCCCCCATAATGATTTCAAACAGGGAAGTCTTGACACAACTCTCTTCATTCCATCGTCAAATAAATTATTTCCCAATGTTTTCTTTCACCTTAGTGAAGCCTCCTCCGTGAACCATCTCACATGTGTTATTTTAAACGTTTGAAGACAACATCATCAACAGCCAAGAAAAATTCGTACTCGATAAACACCTCTCAATAGCCGCTCGACTTCTTTTTGTCAAACTCAATTTAGTCTGAAACCAAACAAACATTCATGCTTTCCAACCCCTTTTTTTTTTTTTTTTTTTTTTTTTTTGTCATGAACCTCAAAGACAACAGCTCTGTTTGTTGTTGTTGTTGTCAGGCGACGACCACAAGCTGACGCCGGCATACCTTTTGTGTTTGTGCATCCAACACTCGGCTTCCACGTTCCCGCCAGGAAGCTTCGGGAAACTGCTGCTCAAGATCGTCCGCCGGATCCAAAGCGTGGCCTGGGTCAGTCGCCGTCTGCCCGCGCCGGCGCTGGGAGCTCTTGATCTTGCTCTTCTTCATCTCCCCCCTTCTTCTTGTCCTTATTAGATGAAATTTATTCTTCACTGTCATGCTTGTTTTGTTTTTGTTTTTTTTGTTTTTTTTTTTTTAAATGTATATCACGTACACACAAAAACAAACAAAAAAATTCACATAATTTCAGTGTGCCACGAAACAGTTGTTCCATTCCGGAGCTGGAGTCCCAAAAGAAATTCATTCCCATGTGATGTAATGTGAAAAAAGCGAAACAAACCATCGTTATAAAAGTTTTTTTTAAAAGAATTAATAAATAAAATCTATATCACGTGTCAAGTTTTTGACACTCAAGTAGAATCAAGGGGGTGGGGTTTTTGCTGTTGTGTGTGTGTGTGTGTGTGTGTGTGTGTGTGTGTGTGTGTGTGTGCGTGTGTGTGTGGGGGCGTGGCCTATAACT
>NW_017842060.1:609654-613440 GCF_001891065.2 Hippocampus comes
AAAAAAAAAGGCTGCATGCTTGTGTGTGTGTGTGTGTGTGTGTGTGTGTCAGCTGTCATTCATCGTGACCTTTTGTGTGCCCATGTTGCAGTCAGGACCCGGCATCGCTATCGCTGCTCAACATCTCCGACCTGGTCCCGGACTTGCAGACCATCTTCTTCTGGATGTCCAACTCCATCGAGATCCTCTACTTCATTCAGCAGAGGGCGCCGTCGTACACGCACAACATTGAGACGCTGCAAGGTACTCGCTCGCTCGCACGCACACACACACACACACACACACACACACACACACACACACACTGGCATACCGCGAAAAATTGTTACGGCAACAATTGATGTTAGGTTCACTGGCGACTCAAAATTGATGTTCACGAAAAGTTGGTTGAAGACTCAAAATTGTCTTTGATGTTCACGAGATTCATTAGTTGAAGATGCAAGTTGTTGATATTCCCCAAAGGACCTCAGTGGTGTTTGCTTGTAAAACGCGGGCGTGTTCTTGCGTCGCAGGCTCCAAAGAGTCTCTGCTGTCGGCGACCATCTCGGCCAACGAGGAGGCCATGAGCATCTTGGAGGAGGTCATCATGTACACCTTCCAGCAGTGCGTCTACTACATCACCAAGGTGTGTACGGACGTGTGCAAATGTATGGAATGGGTTGCTGTCAAATCAAAGACAAGTAAGTAAGGCCTCATCTTACCTGGCATACGTGATTTAGTCAGCATCAAACAAAATTGGGAATCTTGATGGAGCGCATGCTTCTGTAAACATCAAAGACAATTGGGCTTCATCGAAGCAATCATACATTTGCCTGTGAACATCAAAGACAACTAACCAGACAGGTTTTTGGTATTCAACGTTTTAGGTAAGATCAAAAACTATTTAGATTTGGAAAACTATTTGTCCTTGGAGACAACAAACTCTAAACCCTAACACTAACCCCTAACCCTCCCGAACACCAAACCTTCTAACCCAAACCCCGAACCCTCAAACCCTAACCATAACCTCTAACCCTAAACTCTAACCTGCACTCTCTAACCCTAACCCTAATACTAACCCTTACACCAATCCTAACCCCTAACCCTAAACCCAAACCTAACCTTAAACCTGAACCTCTAACACTAACCCTAACCGCTAACCTTAAACCCCAACCCTGAAACCTGAAACCCCTAACCGTCTAACCGTAATCCTAACCTCAAATCCTACCTCTCTACCCCCAACTCCGAACCCTCTACCCCAACCCCAACTCTAACCCCTAACCCTAGCCCCTTAACTGTAAACCCTAACCCTCGAACCTTAACCCCTAATGCCCCAACCCTAAACCCTAACCCTCTAACTCTTACCCTGTAACCGTAATCCCGAACCATAAACCCTCTCCGTCTCCCCCTGACCCTAACCGCCAAACTCTAACACTAACCCCCTAGTCCTAAACCCTAGCCCCTTAACCCTAACACCTAACCTCTAACCCTAAACCTTCAACCTGAAACCCCTAACCCTCTAACTGTAACCTTAACCTCGAACCCTAACTTTCCAACCCTAACCCCTAACCCAAATACTAACCCTAACCCCAACCCCATTCGCTAACCCTAATCCCTAACCCTCTAACCATAACCCCGAAGGCCCTAAACCCTAACCTGAATACTAACCCGAACCCCCTACCGTCACCCCAACCCTAACCCTGGAATTCCAACCCTAACCCCTAACCCTAAAGCCTTACTCATGGGGATGATGTCATCAGTGGATTTTGCATGCACAGGCTCTGTACGTGGTCCTTCCTGGTCTCCTGGACTGCAACCCCTTTCCGGTGGACAGCTCGGAGCCATGCTGGAAGGGAGGCGTCGGATTCCCAGAGCCGGTCCGCAGGGTCCTCCAGGTACACTCAATCCTAATGCTTGGCCTTCACGAAGAAAGCCAAGAAACTTGCTTTGAGCTTGAATTGGCTGGCCAAAGGTTTCCCAGTGATTTGAGGTGCCTGCGTCCCCGCCATCTTGCGCAGGTGTTCCAGAGTGCCCAGGAGCTGCTGCGGGCTTTCCAGGTCCACCCGGAGATCCAGGCGCAGATGTTTGCCTACCTCTTCTTCTTCTCCAACGTGTCACTCTTCAACCAGCTGATGGATAAAGGTAAAGGGCCGACGACTTGGGGGCATGGCGGGGGCCGTGAGGGGCAGCCGGAGGGCGGCTCTTACCTCCATTAGACCTTCCCTCCCCCCGAGGAGGCTCGCGGCTGTTAGGGAGCGTCCTTGTCAGCACTTTGAGGCGAGGGAGATGTTGGGTGTGAGCTGAGGGGGTGGGGGGGGGGGGAGGCATTCGATTTGTCCTCTGTGTCCTTCCTTCCTCTCGGCTCTCTAATTCCCATCAGCCTCCTCCTCCTTCCTTTTCCGAGTGGGAGTGGGAAGAGGAGCTTTGATTGAATGAAGCCAAGGGAGAAAGCGCCGTGACGGGGAAAAGGTCAAAACCTGCTTATGCTGCTCTGGTCTTGCAGAGAGTCATCGAAAACGTGGAACCTGTCAGCAGAGACGCCAAATCTGCCGTCGTCCATCTGTCGCGTTTTTTTTTTTTTTTTGGGGTGTGCTTATGATGGACATGCCTACCAAATGGGCACTGTCGAGGCTAACCTTTGAAATGGCCCCAAATTCTCCTCGAGAGCTTAGCTTAAAACCAAGATGGCAGACTTCCTGCACCTTTTTGGGCGTGAGTTTTTTGTGGGTCCGCTCAACTTTCATGTCGCCAAGGGAAATATGCTTTGAGGGCTGAATTTTTGAGAGAAGAACAAAGAAAAAAAATCCATTTCAGAGCCACATATTGCTTCACCAAGTTTTCCACCAGCCTGCTCCCGGAAATTTCCATTAAAAGAAAAAAAAAAAAAACTTTCTAAAGTTGGATTGTAGACACACACGTATGCAACACACACACGCGTCATATTTCTTCATTAGCCAGCACAATGAGGACAGCAACACCTTCACATGAATGCAAAGGCATGCCCCCATCTGGCTCCCCGGAGTCGCTCGTTGATGTTTCTGTCGCCATGGTAACAGAAGAGGGAGTTTGCATGCACGTATGGCACGGGTGTGGAGGCGAACACTGTCGTTTGCAAGACACACTCATGCACTCATCTTTCTTTTCCCACATTTTGTCACAGCCTGATTCAAAAATGGATTTGATTCACTTTCACCCGCCAAAATTCTACCCGTGGTAATGACAACGTGAGGAAGGTTTTGGGGGACATTTTGCTCATTTCTTCAGAAGAAATCATGTGGAAAAAGTGAAACCCTGTCAATCGTTTGCTCTGTCCGTCCATCCCTGTCAGAGGGGTGTCATGCTGTGTTTCTGCAGCCAAGAATCGGACCGCCGAGGCCCTTTGCCGCCGCCCAGCTTGCAGGGTAGCCGCCCTCTTGCCCCCTCCTGCAGGTGGTGAGCCCAAGGGAAGGGGGCAACTAAAAAAAAACAAAAAACAAACAAACAACTAGGACACCATAAACTGTAAGACCTGATCCAGACAGACCAGACTAGTTTCCTTTTTTTTTTTTCTTCACATTGCGACAATGTCAACAATGCAACCGGATATGCTTCATGCGCGGGTTTTTTGGGCAAACCCTCAACTTTAGCGGCTAGCGGCTAATTGTGCTTTTATTTTTCATTCATTCATTTTCCGAACCGCTTAATCCTCACTAGGGTCGCGGGGGGTGCTGGAGCCTATCCCAGCAATCTTCAGGCAGGAGGCGGGGGACACCCTGAACCGGTGGCCAGGCAATCGCAGGGCACACAGAGGCGAACAAGCAGGCGCCA
>NW_017842060.1:613544-667802 GCF_001891065.2 Hippocampus comes
AAACATGCAAACTCCACACAGGGAGGCTGGAGCTGGAATTGAACCCGGTACCTCTGCACTGTGAAGTCGACGTGCTAACCACTGGACTACCGGGCCGCCCTAATTGTGCTTTCACCTGCTAAATAGATTAGCGTTACCTAGCGTAGCTCTTTGTTTGGTGCGTGTGGGAAGCAGTTGCGGCGGAGCTTTGTGACACCTTTGCAAGGGAGGTCAAGCGATGTCTCGTCTGTGGTCCCGAGATTAGTGGATGCCGAGATTTAAGCCTATTACACAACCCTGTGTGTGTGTGTGTGTGTGTGTGTGTGTGTGTGTGTGTGTGTGTGTGTGTCCATGACATATGGCGCAATATTTGAAGTGCTGTTTCATCAAATAGCAGCGAACAATCAATCTCTGGCAATTTGCTCAAGAAGCTAAAAGCAGCTTCAGCCGCTGCACGTGGAACAGTCAATACGCATTCACACAAATAATCGTTTTCAGTGTCCGGTTTTTGGAAATGTCCTTCATCAATTCGGTGAGCGGTACTCACGCCGAAAGCCATTTCTGTTTGTACCGAATGTCTATTTTGCGCGCAGGTCCGTCGCGTGGCTGGTTCCAGCGTTCCAAAGTTCTGCAGATGCAAGCGTGTCTGCGGATGGTGACGGAATGGGCCCGCAAGTCGTCCTTGGGACATCTGGCGGACAAATTCTTCAGCAAACTCAACAGCGCCGTCGCCGTCCTGGCCACGCCGCCGCAGCAGCTCACGCAGGCAAGCCGCGCCGGAAGTGGAATTGGCACGCTCAAATGTTGTTGATCGAAAACTTTCATCACATGAACCGATTTTCTTTTTGGGAGTCAATATGAATTACAAAACAAAAAGTTTTTCAACTTCCCTTCCATCAATTGAATTTAATGTGAACCATTTCCCGAGTCAAACATATTTTGTTTATTTTGTATCCCCGCTCCCTCCAAAAAAACCCAAACTACTCACTGTAATTTTTTGTTGAATTTGTCACTTTTAAAAGTCTAAGAGTTCCCTTCACCGCATGCAGATGAGCTGGAGAGTGTTGTCCGGCGAGCACTCGTCCCTGAAGCCGGTGCAGCTGCACAGGATCCTGACCCAATACCAGATCACCGCAGACACCGGACCCGTGCCCGCCTGGCAGCCCGCCAGCGAGGACGAGGCCTACATCTACCGCACAGGTGCACAGTTGGCGAGAGAGTCAGGACGAGGCCTGGCATCGGGTTGACTCGCTCGGCGTTCGTCCGTGGACGACAGACAGCAATGTGTGTGTGTGTTGTACTGTAGACCAAACTAACCAGAAAAAAAGTGCTCGTTTCAAAACAGGGAGTAGGTTGAGATCTTCTGGTTCTAGAGGCAAGGATCTGTAGTTGGTGTTGACAGTAGGTTGGAGTCCAGAAGATTACTTGAACCCAGAGAGAAGGCGCCAGTCTTGGGAGAAGGTTCTAGTTCTGAGAAAAGTTTGGAGTCCAGAAAGAAGGCTCTAGTCTCAAGTGGAGGTGCTGGTCCCGAGGGGAGGTTGTAGCCCACAAAGAAGGTTCTAATCTTGAAAGAATGCCTGAGAGAAGGTTGGAGCCCAGAAGAGGAGGTCTTGAAAGAATGTGCTGATCCTGAGAAAAGGTTGGAATTGAGAGGAAGTGAAGTGTATAGTTTTGAGAGAAGATTCTGGTCCTGGGTGAAGTTTGTCGACGAGAAAGAAGGCTCTAGTCTCAAGAAGAGGAACTAGTCTTGAGGGGAGTTTGTGGTCTGCAGAGGATCTTCTGGTCTTGAAGGAATGCAATGGTCCTGAGAGTAGGCTGTAGTCCAGAGGAATGTATCGTCTCAGCAGAAGTGTCTTGTCTTGAGAGAAGGTTCTGAGACAAGTTTGTCATCCAGAAAGTAGGCGCTAGTCTCAAGAGGAGGAACTAGTCTGGAAGGGAGGTCGTGGTCTTCAGAGGATCTTCTGGTCTTGAAGGAATGCGATGGTCTTGTGAGTAGGCTGTTGTCCAGAGGAATGTATCGTTTCAGCAGAAGTGTGTAGTCTTGAGAGAAGGTTCTTCTCCAGACAAATGGTTGTAGTCCATAAAATAGGTTCTAGTCTCATGTGGAGGTGCCAGTCCCGAGTGGAGGTCGTAGCCCACAAAGATCTTTCTGATCTTGAAAGAGTGCCCGAGAGAAGAGTGTAGCCCAGAAGTCTCAAGAGAAGATTCTGGTGCCGAGAGAAGGTTGGAGTCCTGAAAGTAGGCTTAAGTCTCAGGAGGAGCACTAACGCGGCTCCATCTATCTGCGCATCCATTCAGTGGACCTCCTGGAGAGCTTTGAGAACCACCCACCCATCGTGCTGCCCAGCGGCGGCTTCGGCGTGGACCTGGACGGCGAGCGCGTGGAAGACAGCGTCTACAGACAGCTGCTCTACGTACGACACTTCCTGTGGGGCCTGCGCGCCAAGACGCACGCCAACGCCACGTTCGCTAACGGCAACAACAACAATGCGGCCGATGTTCAGGTGAAGCCAAGTCCCGACGCCGAGCGCGTTGTGATGCAACCGCGGGACTCGTTTACATCAAGCCACCCCCGATGCCGTGTTTTTACCGCCCGTGACTTGAAAGCTAAACTCGGCGTGAAGGGTCGCTGTTTTCGAGCAACGGTCGGACTACACGGGGAAGTCGTGTGTACTTCTGTTAGCGCACATGCACACGCGCGCACACACACGCCTAACAACAATGTAATCTGCGCGTAAGCAGCTGTGCTGGTTGAGGAGTTTCTTGGTAATCTTTCAAATGAAAGACAAAATCTCACGCGCATGCACACACACACACACGCACACACACGCACACACACACGCACACACGCGCGCGCGCAGAGAAGAAGAAGAAGCTAGACATGGTTAAATCATGGCTAATCTTCTTAGCGGTCAGGCTGTCTCATCGGTGGGCCGACTAGACCGTAATCCTCCATCTTAGAACACATCATCATCGTGAAGACGTCTCCTCCCAAAACGGACGCGTTCATCAGCCACTATTTGCAAGAGAAGGGGGCCCAGCGTTGCTGCCAATTGCCCAACAAATGCCCCCGATGTGTTGATATATATATATATTTCCTTTTAATGCAAAATTTGGACTTTATTCTTGGATAATTTAATCTTTTTTTCTCCAAATTTGGTGAACACTCCTGTATTTTAATGTTTAGGTCATTTTAGTGGTCCTTTGAGTGCGATTTTTTTTTTGGGGGGGGGGCGGTAGCCCTACTTGGTGGAAAACATTTGAGAACCGCTGAATTGCTCTATTGAATGATTAGGTAATGCGATGGATTTTGAATCAAATTTGTGTGTCGACCTACTTTTGCTTCATGTTATCAACTTAAAAAAAAATGGACGAAAGTGCGCAGAATTTCTTCCGCTAACACTTAGCTCCTCCTCGAAATACAAAGCTTCCCTCCGCTTGTCACTCACCAGACCACGCCCCTTAAAGGCCCCAAATTAACACAGGAATTCTACAGTCTGGAAGAAACATGAAAAGGTCCCAGATATCTTCCGGCTTCAATTGTACTGCATGTAGTTCCTATTTGCACCTCTAGAGGGAGTTGCTGCCCCTGCCCTTGACGCACGGCAGCCCCCACTCAGCCCCCGGCGACAGCGAGCAAGAAAACGGCCGTGGCCAAACGCAGAGTTTCCGGAGGAACGGGGGCGGCGCCCACCAACAGCACCACCATCTTCATCATCTTCAACCTCACCCCCAGCACCCGCCCACCTCAACGGGCTACCCCGAGGGAGGGGGCGGAGCCCCGCAGGTGAACGGATGTGGCAAAAAGGCCAATGGATTCATCGCTAACGGCATGGAAGGTAGGACTTTGGGCCATACCCACGATCCCTTGCGCTGGCGGGGGTCCAAGAAGAGCAAAGCGTGAGCTCCTCTGTTTACGTGACCGCTCAAATTGACTAAAACCTGTCATGTAGGAATCCAAACGTCGCCTTGTCTGCCAAAACTATGATCGACGATCACCAAAATTGATGTTGACATCTTCATGCTCAACTCTCAACTCAAATATTTGAATGATCGCCCACATAGTCGGGATTTGAGGGCGCTCCCGACAAAGCTGATTGATGCAACTCAAATAAGTATTTCACAGCACAAAAATAGTTATGATCAAATAAAATAAGAATAATGAAAACTTTACTTTTAGAAGTAGTGAAATGGGTGTCCGTAGGTACTTTGTTATGTTCTCTGACTGTACACTTGGTGGCAGTGTTGCTATAAAAATACTGTTGAGATGAAAATAACCTGTGAAGAAAATAAGAGTGTTTGGCTACACTCTGGCCTCGTTATTTTGCATCCGACACCACATACTTAACTTGGTTAAGGACGATTAAAGGGACGGACGAAAACCCACTTCCGTTCTTGCTTAGTTCCGTCCCAGGGACATGGAATGTCCATCTCTGGTCATGACTTGGATCGTTTCTTTGGTTTATCCGATAGATTTTGCAATGAAACAATGACCCCTGCTGGCGGCGCGTAGAAATGCATGTTTCCGGAACCCTCCCGCTCCGAGCTCCACTTGCGTCGCTGTCTTTGTGTGTGTGTGTGTGTGTGTGTGTGTGTGTGTGTGTGTGTGTGTGTGTGTGTGTGTGTGTGTGTGTGTGTGTGTGTGTGTGTGTGTGTGGAGCCCATAGCAAGACCCTCTGTGTGTGTGTGCATGTGTGTGCCCTCTGCAGGCTGTGTTACTAGTGGCTGTGAGTTCCCCTTCCCCATGTGGTCCTCGTCCCCGGGCGCCCCCCCCATCCCTGATGACATGTGTGTGGTGTTTGTAGTGGAACTGGACAAAGGACCGTACGGACTCGGCATGGGACTCATCGACGGCCTGGTGAGATCGATCACTGAATATCATTCGATGTCTCAGGGTATGGATAGTTTGACTCCTTGTCGCTGCAAAATTTGAGAAAACAAAACCCAACAACAACTGAGAAGGAACGGTTCAAAGGAAGGCGGCCACGCCCCTTTTGGCCAAAAATGTCACCATTTGGGAGCCTTGCTCCCATTGACCTCAAGCTTGACATTTTCGGGTTATGCCGTCGCTCTCAACAATCGGCATCAAGTACGCCGGGTTTCATGAAAATCCAAATCTGCTCAGCTACATGTATATTTTTGGCATCCTTGGTCCAACTGGACCTGTTCTCGTTTTAAGTTGTAATGTATAAAGTGGCCTATTTTTTTTCTTTTAATTATTTTGTGTTTTAATAACCAAAAGCGCATTTGAATCAATTGTAAGGATCAGGGTTTGAAAAGTTAAAAAAAAAAAAAAACATTTTTTAAAATCTAAACCCCCCCCCCAGCACACGCCCCTCAACGCCCCGGGCATCTACATCCGCACGCTCATCCCCGACGGGCCGGCGGCATCTGATGGCCGGCTGAGGATTGGCGATCGGATCCTGGCCGTCAACGGGACCAGCCTGATCGGAGCCGACTACCAGAGGTACGCATCTGCGCTTGATGAGAGTGCCTTCCACACATTTTTGTTGATGTTTTTTTTTGGGGGGGGGTGTTCTGAAATGTATCTGTGGCATTGCCATTGATTTTCAATTGATATGCCAGTCCTCCAATGTGGAAAAGGCTAGAAGAAAAAATGGCTCTGTAGCACCCCCTACCGAGGTTTGACAAAGCCCTGAGGCGCAACTTGGACCTGGGGCTACAAAAATTGGGAGGCGTGAAGCTCCTTGAGACCTACAAAAAAATCAAATCAGCAGGAGGCATATCCAAAAATGAACAGGATGTCTGTCGGGGGGGGTTTCAAACTTGGTCTGTCTTGGGAAATGACACAAGGATGAATTCGAGCTTTGCCTTTCCTTTCTCATTGTGTGCAGTGCGGTGGATCTGATCCGCCTGGGAGGGGGTCGCCTCCGCTTCCTGGTGGCCAAGTCGGACCCGGAAGTGTCGGAAAAGATCAGCGCCTCTTCCTGCTGACAAGACGGATGGACCGACCGGGCGAGCTGTCAATCTATCGGCCTCCGGTCGGGAAAGTGAGAGTAAATCGCTTGCAGGATGGGGGGGGGGGCGTGTGTAAATAACGACGGCAAACGTTCTTACTTCCGCTTATCGTTTGGCTGATTCGTCGACGTTCCGCCTCGTTTGCTCGTGACGTGGATGGTGGCCATGATGTCATCACTATGGGACACATGAACTCTTGATATTTTTTGTTCCACTTTTATCGTTAGGGCCAAAGAAGATTCTACAAGTGCATGCATGCCGATGAAAAGTCACTCAAGTCGCCCCCCCCCCCCAAAAAAGTTCCTGATACAAGTTTTGCGAATCAACCCAAAACTTGGTGGACATACATATATATCAAAAAAGGATGCAAATTTTAAAAAAGCCTCAAGGAGCCATGCTTTTTTTTTTTGAACAGGAAGTCAGCCATTTTGGGTGAATTGACTCAAAAAATATCGTAAAAAAAATAAATACATCAGCTCTCAATACCAGTTTCATCACGAAATTGGGTGGACTTGCCTGTCATGAAAAAGGAAGTCTGCCGGGTTTTTTTTTGAGGCTGCATGCAAAAAGCAAGAGCTGAGAACGGCATCCAGGTTTTGGGATCATTTTGAGCATTCGCTGTTGACAAGCGCTCGGCCCACTGCTGTTTGCAGCTTTAATTCTTGTGATGATTAGAGTCAAAAAACACTAACTTCTTTTTCTTTTGTTTTTTTTACATGATAAAATATTTCAAACTGTTCCGAGTGTTTCTTCTTCACTTTTCTGGATCTTTTTCCGCTCTGGACCAAATTTGGACACTGCTTCCTGTCGAGTCAGGGCGGTAAATCTGCCAGGAAAAGGTCGTCATACAAGGGTTTTAAGTCAACGTTTGTTGAAGTGCGATTATTTTGGAGCAATCTGGAAAAAAAGCCGATTTTTTTTTGGAGATGCAAAGTCTTAAAAAAGTTACTGTGTTGTCAAATAAAAAGGTGTCATTTTTTTGTAAAGATAAAAAGTCTGAATCTTGAAGGAAAAATTTGGGCGTTTGTTTCTCCTACAATGAAATGGAGTTGTTGCAATCACGGTCGCATTTTTTTGGGGGGAGGTGGGAGGGTAAAACTGTTCTTGTAAAGAAGCACAAATTATTTCAGTCTAAAAGACAGATTTTTCATTTTTTTTTTTTTTTTAATGGTATGGAAAACTGTTTCTTCTGCATCCTTATCGACTTGCGAGTCACAACTTCCTGCTGGGTGAAGGGGAAAAAAAACACCACAAAACCAAAAACCCCCCCAAAAAAAAACAAAAAAAGTGTTTTAACTCATCGTGGCTTTAATTTTGTGCTACAACATTCGGAATCACAACTGTGGAACATTTACAAAAAATACATAATAATCTCTCTAGAATGTATTAATAACACTTTTTTTGAACACAAAAATTTGCTTACAAAAAATAGCTTCTAGTAGCGACGTCAGCGCGGTGAACGCAGCTAATGTTGCGTTTAACGTTCTAAAAAGCTCTAAAGGTTCAAATAAAAATGACAGTGTAGAAATCTTTTTAAGGCTTTTTTTTGTTTGTTTCTTTTTAAAGGGTTATAAGTGTCTTTTTTTCGTTGACAACCGCTAACTTAAACAGCGACTGTCGCTAATCGGCAACAGAGACGATGTTTGAATTTACAAACGATTGCCGTAATTCAGCCAAGACGACGACACGGCGTCGCACCGTGCCGTTGTCTTGGCAACTCAGTAATCCCATTTCTTCATCCACCCAAAAAGTAGTGTTTGCTTCAGCTTTTTTTTTTTTTGGGTTTTTTTTTTTTTTTTTTTAAAGAGATACTTGAACACAAACAAGGCTCCAGGGAACAAGGCGAGTTGGGGTCAAATAAAAAGGTGTCATTTTTTTGTAAAGATAAAAAGTCTGAATCTTGAAGGAAAAATTTGGGCGTTTGTTTCTCCTACAATGAAATGGAGTTGTTGCAATCACGGTCGCATTTTTTTGGGGGGAGGTGGGAGGGTAAAACTGTTCTTGTAAAGAAGCACAAATTATTTCAGTCTAAAAGACAGATTTTTCATTTTTTTTTTTTTTTAATGGTATGGAAAACTGTTTCTTCTGCATCCTTATCGACTTGCGAGTCACAACTTCCTGCTGGGTGAAGGGGAAAAAAAACACCACAAAACCAAAAACCCCCCCAAAAAAAAACAAAAAAAGTGTTTTAACTCATCGTGGCTTTAATTTTGTGCTACAACATTCGGAATCACAACTGTGGAACATTTACAAAAAATACATAATAATCTCTCTAGAATGTATTAATAACACTTTTTTTGAACACAAAAATTTGCTTACAAAAAATAGCTTCTAGTAGCGACGTCAGCGCGGTGAACGCAGCTAATGTTGCATTTAACGTTCTAAAAAGCTCTAAAGGTTCAAATAAAAATGACAGTGTAGAAATCTTTTTAAGGCTTTTTTTTGTTTGTTTCTTTTTAAAGGGTTATAAGTGTCTTTTTTTCGTTGACAACCGCTAACTTAAACAGCGACTGTCGCTAATCGGCAACAGAGACGATGTTTGAATTTACAAACGATTGCCGTAATTCAGCCAAGACGACGACACGGCGTCGCACCGTGCCGTTGTCTTGGCAACTCAGTAATCCCATTTCTTCATCCACCCAAAAAGTAGTGTTTGCTTCAGCTTTTTTTTTTTTTGGGTTTTTTTTTTTTTTTTTTAAAGAAGACTTTTTGTTTTTTTATGACAACATTCCCTTCAGTTTCTCTTTCACATCCTGGGCTCATGGCTTTGTGGCATGACGGCAACGATCACAGGTTGCTGGGCGGCAGGCGCCGATCCCTCGCCGTCGTCCATCTTGGACCGCTTGGCCTGAGGTTGGTCGCCCGCGCCCGCTTGCTCGGAAGAAAGCGGGCGACTCACCAAAACCGGAGGGGAGCTGGAGGCCTGAGCCGCCAGAATTTGGAGAGGACTGCTTAGACCTGCGGGGCGGAAAGAACGGGAGGCTCAGATGATGCATGTTACAAGGAAAACAAAAGAAAACCCAGAAAGAAGGCGAAAGGTACCCGATGTGAAGGCGGCGAGGCTGTTTGCCGTGGACGCAGCGGCGATGGTGTGCTTTCCGTTCTGCGTGACGGCGTGCACGGCAAGTGGATGCGGGCCCGGCGCCACGTTGCGCGCATCCGCCGCGCTCCGCGGCTCGGCCCCGTGCCCGGCGCTGTCCAGCGCCTGGATCACCAACTCTCGCTTCGGCTGCGCCTCTGAGCACCGTGAAAAATGGCACGCGTGAGAAAGCCGCATTGGACAAAAAGTCCAAATATGACGAAAATGAATTTGCATCATTTGGAGATGAAGAGCTGCCGTTTGCCCCCTCGCGCCGCCATTTTCGGACCCACCTCTAAGCTCGCCGCCGGGCGGCCCGACGTTGAGCAGCGATGGGGCGCAGTAGCCGTTGGGCGGGGCGCCGGTGACCACGCGCAGCATGGTGACGGAGGACGGCGGCGCGTTCTGGACCAGGTGGACCTGGCCGCCGCCTCCCGGGAGGAGGGCCAAGGCCTTGCCCAGGGCGGCGCTCGGGTGCGGCGGCGCCGCCATGATCACCGGTTGAGCGCTGACCGGAGACCCTGCGGGGACATGGACATAAAAAAAAAAAAAAAAAAAAATCACAAGAATGCGTGAATATCCTTTTTTCTTCCTTCCGTAACAGTGTCCAGAAAATCTGCTCTTGTTGTTGGCTTGTGGAAAAATCGCACTTTCAACTGACCGGGAGCGCTCTGCGAGTATCGATATTCGGGCACGGCGGCCAGCTTGTGCGCCAGCTGCTCGTGGTGGTCCGGGGGAACGGGAGACCCCTCCCGGCTCAGACACTCGGGGGTCTGCAGCCCGCTGGACGGCGGCGAAAGCAGGCCCTGGTGGGTGGGCGACGCCGGGGCGCTCCTGCAAAAAAACAAAAGCCGCAAAAGCAAACGTCAGGACGGCGGCGGGGGCGCGCGCGGCAAAGCAAGCGCCACTTACTTTGTCCTGTCCCATCACGCCGCAGCCGGCAGCACAAAGGACAAACAAACAAAATGGTTACCGGCCATGTTTGATACCAATTGGCCCGAAGCATCGGCGGCTGCTCTCGCCAGCATCCACGAGTACCAAAACGATACATTCAGAACCAAGACAGTCAAAAGCACAAAAACAGTCCAACTCAAAATCAAGTCTCAGACTGAGTCCAAAGCCAAAGAATCCAAATGACAACTTTTCAAGATGGCCAGCGAGGGGGCTTGCTGAACGTTCATTCCAAAGAGAGGGAGCAGCAACGGAAAAGGCTCGTTCCCCCTCTGAGCCTCCGCTTAGTTCTCACTACTTCTAATGGTGTCTGGTCTGCGGACCTGAGGCACGGGGCGGGTGTGGAGGAGCTCCAAGAGGTCAGGTGGGGCCAGGCCGTTTCAAGATTTGAAAACAAATAAGAGGATCTCGTGAAAAGAACTCGAAAATGAGCCAATGGAGGGATGGCAGAGTAGGAGTTATGCGCTCCCCCTTCCGAGTACCAATCAAGAGGCGAGCGGCAGCATTCTGGAACGACTGGAGACGCTTGATGGAGGATTGGCGGACTCCAAAGTCAAGTGCATGACAGTAAATTGAGGCCAATATCAGCCCGATACCGATAACTGGTATTGTCACTCACCTATCGCTGATGGTTCCCCAATTTTTCCGTAGAATCTGAAGAGCGACCCTTACTTGTATTTTAAAGTCCAAAAATGAAGCGGGGAAAAGCTGGAACTCCTGCTTGACTTCAGTTGACAACAAGGCATCATTTTTCAAAAATTAAGTCTGATTAATTTTTTCTTTTTTTTTTGGTTCTAATTGAGGAGAAAAAGTGTTGGGTTTTTTTTGTAAATAAAGCTGTATTTTGGGCTGATTCAAAGACAATATAAATCAAAATTTGTGACAATAAAGGCTTTTTTGGGGTAGGGGATCATTTTCCAACTGGCAATCGAAGCTCAAGTGTTGAAAAAGTGCCCGTTGCTCCTCAAATAGTCGCTCGTTTTCTTCTTTCGTTGAATTTTTGTTTTTGCTTGCGAAATTGAAAACGGTCAAGGATGAACGAGAACGCGGATTCCGCGAGGGGCGGCGAGGAGTCGCTTACCGGGACGAGAGGGGTCCGAAGGGGGTCCGGAAGCAGGCCACGCCCCTCTGCCGGCGCTTGCGGAAGGCCTGCTCCACCAGCTTGCCCTCTGAAGCCGAGTCCACGCGCCAGAAGCTGCCCTTGCCCGGCTCGTCCTGCGAGCGCGCCACTTTCAGGAAGTAGCGGTTCAGCGACAGGTTGTGTCGGATGGAGTTCTGAGGACGACAAAAAAGGCCACGCGTTCACTCCATCAAGTCGCCGCCCAAATCCAAAGGTCGCGGTTTGGAAAATCGAGTCACATGGAAAAAAAAAACAAGGCAGAATATTTAAGTCGTATATTTAGAGGGAAAAAGGTCGGAAACTACGAGAATAAGGTCACATTTTGGGGGAATTAAAAAGTACAAATATTACAAGGGGTCAAGTTGGACTTCAAAGTTTTTTTTTTTTTTTAATCCAAATGTGCTTGTAACCTTGCAAGAATAAAGAATTGAAAAACAATTAATAAAAGTGGTCATCACAACAGCCTGAGATTTTTTTTGGGGGGGTGGGGGGCCAGATCATAAATCAGAATAGTAAAAGAGTCAAGAAAAATTATGAGAGGCTAAATTTAAATTTTGGGGGAGGGAAAAACACATGATAAAATTAACATCATATATTTTAGTTCTTTTTTGGGGGGGGGACCTTTTGAGAACCAAGTTTTATTTTTTTAAGAGCAAGCAGTCGTAATTAAAAGAATAAGGTAGCTGTTCTAAGACAAGGATTTTGGGGGGAGAAACAAGATGGAATATTACAAAAATTAGGTCCAAATTAAAAGCTTTATGCTTACATCAACTTTTTTGGGTTTTAATCTTAAGTCATAATATTACACAAATAAAGTGGAGAAAAAAAGTCCCACTCGTGTGAAATGTAAAAAAAAAAAAAAATTCAACCCCCAAAAAAGCAGAATTTTAAAAAAGATTCATTTTGGGGAATAAAAAAAAAAAAAAAATCAGTGATGATATTGAAGTCATATTTTGGGGAAGAAAAATCTTGAGCTTTTAATTATGAGTTTTTATCATTCATTAAAAAAAAAAAAAAAAAAAAAAAAATTTATACCCACCCCCTTTTTTTTTTTTTTTTTTTTTTTTTTTTTTTGGAAATTTCTCCCGCCCCCGCCTGTCATCGGCGCACACCTGCCAGCCCTTATCCGCCGTGCGGTAGTACGGGTAGTGTTTGGTGATGTGAGCGTAGATGCCGCTGAGCGTCAGCTGCTTGTCGGGCGCTGAGGAGATGGCCTGGACGATCAGCTGTGCGTATGAATACGGCGGTTTGGACTCATCCTGGTGGGGGGGGGGGGGGGGGGGGGGGGGGGGGGGGGGGGGGGGGGGGGGGGGGGGGGGGGGGGGGGGGGGGGGGGGGGGGGGGGTGGGGGGGGGGGGGGGGGGGGGGGGGGGGGGGGGTGCACAAAACATTAATTTAGTCCCGTCATTTGCCCACTTCGCGTACACACACGCTTAGTTCAATTTTCAAAGATCTGGGAGTGACCCCGCAAAGAAAAAAAACAAAAACAAAAAAAAAGATCTGTCATTTCTGATTGGTTGACTGGCCGCAGTTCAACTTTGGCGTCAAAATTATTGAATGAATCCATGACTAATTGATGCTCAAATTCATCAACAACTACTTTCACAATCGTTTCCAGCCAGTGTTTAAGCCTCGGCAGCAATCCGTTTTGGATTTCTGTCGTTTTTGTTGTTTAATCAAAACAGGAGATTAGCACACATCGACTTTTAATGCGGGGAAGAAAAGAAAATGAGCGAACCGGTAATTGAATCCGAAAACGATACCAAATGAACACAAATAATTTGGTTACGAAACAGAAACCTGGGGGGGAATGTTTTTGAATCCACTTCAATGTAAAATAAAATCATATCTGAATATTCAAAAGAATAATCGATTCGAAAAAATATTCAGTAGTTACGCCCCCCCGCCCCCAGTCCTTATTTCAATAAACGTTGGAAAGTGCATCGCTGACGACAGCTCTCCATTTTTTTCCTTCCTTCTCTTGAGCCAGCAGTGTACGGCTCCTGACAATAAAAAACACAAAGTGAAGGCGGCGTGACGTCAACGGGTTTCAATACCTTGGGGCTGTCGTCTCCGCCGGCGCCGGCCGACTCCCCTCGGGGCTCCGCGGCCGCGCCGCGGTGCTCGGCCGCGTTGCGCCTCTGCTCCGACACGGCTTTGGCGGCATACTCGGCCACCAGCTGCAGGTCGCTGGTCACGTTGCGGCCATCGCGGTAGCCCGACGACCCGGCGCCGCGGGGGCTTGCCGGGCATGAGTTGGGAACGCTGAGAGAAGAGAGAAAAATCAGATTTTTTTTCTTCTTTTTCTTTAGGTCTACACTAAAAAGATGGCAAATTTTGACAAAAAACAAATCAAAGAAGTAAAAAAAAGTCCTTTTAGGAGAATGAAGTTTTGAGAAAAAGTCAAAGTCCCCCCCAATTTTTTTTCCAGAAACGTTTGAGAATAAAACAGCACTTGGAAATGTTTCTGAGAATCAAGTGGGAATATTTCATCATGACACTACATTTGTATTTTTTTTCCAAACTTAAGTGACAATATTGCAAGATTTTTGTTTTCGAAATAGAAATAAATATGATTCTGCATACATATTCCCCTTCCGCCCAAAAACGACAGACTCCTCATAAAATAAAACTGGATTTTCATACAAAACAACAATCACAATATTTTTTGAACATGTCCCCCTCCCCTTATTATTTGGACAAAAAAAGGCCACTGAGAAATTCAGAAATATCGAAGAAAAAAATCAATCAATCAATCTAACGCAATTAATATTAAGTTGAATTGACTTTTAAAAAGCTGCAGACAAACAGTTGGAATCTGTGAGGAATCAAGGTGATTTCTTGAGGGTTTTTCTGGGGCAGCAGAATGAATGCATTATTTGGAGGACGTCATCATCATATATCAATAAAAGTCGGAATTTCAAGCTCAAAAGTCGCAGCAAAAAAACACATCCATCTTACCAGTGGAGACGCTCACCTCGCGTGTCTTTTTCTGCGGGGCGCACACGCACGCGCACGCACTCCGGCACAACAATAATCAATGGCGTATGTTAATCATTGGCCAGCGTCCAGGCCGGACAAGCAACAACAGCTGCTGCTGCCGTTTGCCAAGTCAACAAGGCAGCTGTGATTTGGCATGAGTGACGCGCGCATGCACGCACACTTTCTGGTTCGACAAGCTAAGGAGCTGGAGCCTGCGCGCCGCTTTTGTCGGCTCCGATCCGTGTGGCTTGATGCTCGCTTGTGAAAAATTCTACTTCTTTAGCCAAAGACAGGCTCGAAAACAATCGGCATCGTATGACCAGAGCACTCATTCCCCACCCCCCCAAAAAAAATCAGGAAATGTATTTGACATTCCAGGAGGAGGGGGAGGGGGCACCCCTTAACAGTCTCATCCTCTGTGGGCACACTTGGGTGAAGGGGCGAGCAGAGGAAACCAGGAGTGGATGTTTCCCCCCCCCCAAAAAAATGCTGAGTCCATGCCAAACCAATCCTCTCCTCCACCAATCAGGCAGCTCGTCGCTGCAGGGCTGCCATATAAGGCACACGCAAGAGGAGGAAGCACAGCAGTGACACGGCAGCACCACAAGTGGGCGCTCTCGCCACCCACAAAGAGTTCAACCGAGAACGCAAAGCTACGCGAGAGATATGAATGAGCTCACGTCAACATCACACACACACACACACACACACACACACACACACACACACACACACACACACGTATAGATATAAATACACACGTGCACCACATGAGTTGAGTCCTGCCAACGCTCAGTCACATGTCAGGCTGCACTTTGAAAAGCTGGCGTGTCCCAAAGCGCACAGATCTGTGTATGGAGGTGCGTGCACGTTCACCTATGGACGGACACGCAACGCTTGTGTCCTAGCGTGCAGTCTCAACATGTCGCATCTTTTCACTTTTTTCAGTTTTGGGGCATTTTGTGACATGAAACAAGTTGTGTTTTTTTTTTTTTTTTTTTTTTTTTACATGTCTTCGTGAGGAAACTGCTGTTACTTATGCGGCTCTTATTCAAATGGTGGCCAATTGTTGCCGTCATTTTAGAATCTAATTTTCAACTCTAATATTTCGGTGTTATGTTGCTCAATTTTATTTTGAGGGGAGGGGGGAGAATTGTGGTTTTAGTCTAATTGTTTGAATTGTCACACAAGAATAGCCGGTCCAATTTTTTTCTATTGTATTTGATCCATTTTCATTTTTAGATTTTTTTTTTTTACTTCAGGCATTTAAGATTAAATGGCGAGCATTTTTTTTTAAAATAAAATGTTTTAAACGAAATATGTTTTGTTTTCTTTTTATTGCAATACATTTTCTTTTTTTTCTTAGTTTGGTAACTTTTTCCAGGGCCCTGACCTACTTCTATGATGTTTATATATGACCAGGATTTTGTACCATGTGCAAACTTTTTTTTTTTTTTAACTGACGTTTACGTGGGTGCGCGTACCTGAGGGTGCCCGTGGGCGACGGCAGCGGTGGGCCGAAGGCCCTGATGTGCTCTTCGTGCTGCTGCGCGGTGGGAATGCTGATCTTGAGCGGGGAGATGTGAGGCAAAAGCGGGCGGATGGGCGGCGAGGGCGCCTCCTTCTCCCACTGCCCCTCGGGGGGGATGAGCGACGCAAATTGGATCTTGATGACCGTGCTGGGAAAGCGGAACACGCACCTATGGGAGGGAAAGGTTAGAGTGGTTTGTCATCATTTCACAATGCGATTTGCGTTTTTTAAAAAAGCAAAAAAAATAATAATAATGAGAGTTGTACAGCGGCACACCACAGTTGAGTTTCCCCGTTTGATCCTCACAAGGGTCGCGGGCGTGTTGGAGCTTCATGTTGTTTTTTTTTTTTTTTTTTTTTACTTGAGTGCTGTTATAAAAGAATAATCTAATTTCGGATATGTGACGCTTTTGAATGGTATTTTTCTTTCTATTTTGAGGTAGTATAACATTCAATTGTTCCTACCAATCCTGCAACCCCCCCCCAAAAAAAAAAACCCAAAATAAACACAAAACCCCAAACTCTAAGGTCTGTCTCAAGACGACAACTGGCCCAAACAGTGAGCAGAACGTCATTACACTCTGAATGCCACTGCTAAGAGCTGCACAACTCATGACATCTCAGCTGATGCAATAAATAGAAAACTGTTCGTAAGGCCGCAATGAGCCAAAAGCTTCAAAATTAAAAAAACACGCCAAGTTTATTTTTAACGATTCCTTTTCACCGGCAAGTGCCATGTGCTTCAAGCATTGCAGCCAAAAATAGCCTCTGTCCAACTGCAACAATTCATTGACTAGGATTAATACTATTAATAATGCTCATCATGATTATTGCTTACATTATTTTCTTGCGTGAATTTGTCCACTCTTTCCATGAAATTGATTAAAATGTGTTTTACTAATTTCTCATTAAAGTATTTCATATTTCATGTATTTAATGTAAGCAACAAACATACACATATTGGTCAAATGCTCAAAGTAGACACCCTGCGTGGACGAGTTGGTCTTGCGTTGATTCCATGTGCTTCTTGTCATTCCACACTCGACTTCCGGGATCAGCTGCCCAAACCCTCGCAAACGGCCAATCAGAGACGAGCAACCCCACGCCCCACCCCCTCCGATTCCCACCCAGACTGCAACACCTTCCCGCCCCCCTCGCTGCCCAGCGGGCTGATTGACAATCACAACACAGCAAACGCCCAGACCGTATTTGTGGCCGCTAAACAAAGTAACCAGCATCTTTTTGGGTACAACCTCAAACAAACGCGTGCTCAGCGTTGAGCGACAAAATTCACACCAAACGAGTCTTTTAACTGCAGAACAAACGCACCTCCCATCAAGGGGGCCTCGTGTGGACTTCGCAGTGGTGCGTTTGTTTACATTGACAGCATCACGTCGGCTAACAACACCTAAGACAGCTATTGACAAATATTACACGGCAACGAATGACCGCTGTACACTGTAAACGGTCTAAGACGCAAGCGCGGGTGGCTGAGGTTGACAAATACATTTTATTGTCAATAAAACAACGGGGCTAAATTAACACGTAGTCACTTGTGGGCTAAGCTAACGAGCTAGCTTAGCTGAAGTTCATTCACTTGCTTCCCAATGGTGTGGAGAAAACTGTTTGGATCGCTTGTTTTAGACCCACAAATAACAAATAAGCTACTCAAAATTAACATATTAAGTGACATTTCATTTCATTTTCTTCAAAGTCTAAAGTCTATTGGTTTACACTGGCTATCCGTGGTTTGTTTTGAATTACATTAACTATAACAACTTAACCCTAACTCCCTAGCAAAAGCATTAAAAGTGCTCAAAATAACCTCTAACTATAAAACGTACATAACTTTGAATGTACACGTTGTTGAGAATGTACGGGAAATGTCATTTGAAAAGGGCAACTATCACGTTTATTAGCCTCAAATGCTAAGCTAAGAGGCTACAGGCGGAGCTCACTGTCGGGGAAGCAGCAGCGGCGGCGCCCCTTTCCGCTGGAACACTCCGTCCACGAACACGCCATTCTTGCCCAGGCAACGTAGCGAGAAGCCGCTCGCCTCGTCGTAGACGAGCTGCAAGTGCCGCCGCGAGATGAAGCTCGAGTGGCCCATGTTGATGTCCACGGAGCCGTGGGACGAGTTCCGGCCGATGGTGACGGTCCTTTGGCGCATGACAAACTCAAAGTCCCGACCCTCGAGTCTGGCCAGGGCTTGGGGGAGAGGAGACACCAGACGAGCCGGGCGCATCCCGGCGCCGGCGGCGGCTTCCGTCAGCGGCGGACAGAGGAAGGCGAGCGACGGCTGATGGTGGAAGGCGTGCGAGGTGACCGCCACTCGCACGGGGCTGCACGGCGCCGACTGCAAGGCGAGCAGGGCCCGAGCTCCGGTGTCTTCCCGGTAGTCTGCCATGTTGTTTCGCGGGGGGGTCAAACACACTTCCACAGGCACTTCGCACACAGAGTTGCAACGTGAGAGTTTGGGGCCGGGGCACTTGTTCGCTGGAGCTGACAGAACAACATGGAGTTCGGGCAGCGGGGAAGAATCGGGATGGAGCCTCGGCAGGAACCGGACTGATGCTTCCTTCAAGTACGCCTCGTAAACTCCTAAACTACTATGTAACGTCCATTCTTTATCTGAAGCGCTTGATCGAGGGTCACGGGCATGCTGGAGCCTATCCCATGCCTTCGTACACCCTGAACGGGTTGCCATCCAATCGCTGAGCACACGTAGACAAAGAAGTATTCACACTTCAGGATAATTAGACTAGTTAACCTCCCATGCATGTGTTTGGAATGTGGGAGGAAACCGGAGTACAGAAAGAAAAACCACGCAGGCACGGGGAGAGCGGGCAAACGACACACAGGAAGACCTGGACTCGAACCCATGACCTCTGCACTGTGAGGTGGATGTGCTAACCAGTCGACCGCCGTCCCGCCCACTACTGTTAAAAACAAATAATCAGTTAGACGCAAGCGCAACACTGCTCTTAACTGGAATCATGATTTACATTATGTGTTGTTGTATTCTATTGCAGTACGTTAAATTACGTTAAGTCACATTGCGTTCCAGTCAGCTGTAATATTTTCCTGTCTCTACTTTGGTCTACTGTTTCTGCACATTTCATGTAATTCTTTTCGTAATTTTCATTCGATTTTTTTTGTTCCTATTTTGGTCATATATTTGTCTATTTTTCCATCTTCTATTTTAGTAAGTGTCATTTGCAATTTTTGCTCTCAATCGAGCCCCACTAGAACCGGGCTGGTGCTGCGTTCAAATAACAGCAATACGTTATTCTTAGAGGTAGTGACATTTTCTGTGAGACACAATCTGTAAAGCAGACAGAAGTACATTTTGGCACCAACACTTGTTGGAAGACGTGCAAGTGAAAAAGTTCAAAAGAAAACAAAAGCACCGACCAGCATAAAATTGTTTCTCGCTGACGACACGGCACGAATTAAGTGCTGCATAAAAGTAATACAGTAAGTGAGTCACCATTGTGGTGCTTTTGTCACATCCATGTGTTCTACTGTACAAGCTTGGAAGATAGCGTACGCTTGGCCGTCGTCCAATCGCAGCGCTCAAAACATGTGTCGTGTGCAAAAGAAGCTGCTTGGCTCCGCCCTCTTCTCGCTTTTTTTCCCCCCCTCTTTCTTTTTGTTATCGCTCGTCTGTTTATAAACATGGAAAGAACAAGATGGTCACAAAACGCGGAGAAATGGATTCGGAGAAATGGATTACGCATGCCGAGTTCACGATCAGGATCGGGAGTGAGACCCAAAACGTCCACGCGAGGGTGCTGTTCGCACGGGCTCTTGATTAGGTACACGTACATTCTTTCCTCTCGTTTTAGTTTTTTACAAGCTTTGTATTTGGACTGATATAGTTTGTCTATAATTTGTGTATTTTTTCCAAAATTTACCCCTAATATTTCCCAATGTATATATCAAAAGTCTCAAAAAGCCATGATTGGGAAAACAGGAAGTCCTCCGCATTTGGTTTGAAGCGGCCATTTTAGGATCACTCCTTTGTCCTTTTTATTTTTCTTTACTTAGGAGGAAGCAGAAAACGTTGCAAAGTCACTGACGTTTTTGTGGAAATTCTTCTTCTTATTATTCTTATTATTATTATTACTATTATTATTGCACTTTTCTTAAATGGTTAACCCGATTGACTCCAAACTAGGGCTGTACCATTTCAACACGCGGGACAACATTATGGAAAAATATTTTAAGATTTCGACATACTATACAACGGGGACGTGGCATCGAATTTTACTTTTAAAAATTCCTATTTGATGAAGTATTCACAGTCGTACGTTTTCTCTCGAACTCTCCACTGGGAGGCATATGGAACAGCCCACAAAGTACAATAAAGTCTTTTGGAGCCATATGCTGATCCGAAAAAGAATTTGTCACTTGTGGGGTGGTGGGGAGGGGGGGTGGGGGGGGGGGGGTTCATGGGGGTAATATTTTTAAAGATGCTGTTTTTGAGGCTCTTCACCCCGGCGAAATGCATAAAATAGAGCTGAAAAGAAAATCTATATTTCAGAGATTGATGCATTTATTTTCCAAGGCAGCCTCACCATTAAACAGATTACGCTGTGTTGCAAGGCAACATGTTTCCACATTGAGGAGCCTCCACTGTACGTCTCTGAGCGAGCATTTTCCATTTCCTGCCTCTCGAGCTTCACGAGCGCGGCTCCAGCTTCAGTTTGATGGGTCGCTTGGGCATCAGCAGGCCCTGCACATCCATTTCGATGGGTACCTGGTGGGAAAACGGAAAGGTCTGATGAGCCTTCAACAAAGTGGCCGTCAGCGGTTGCGGGTAGTCTGGTTTTGACTCAGACGCGTCGAACGCATCCGCAGACCAATATCACGACGTCCCGCATTCTCACCTCGGTCTCGTCGCACATGCAGAAGTTGTAGCGCTGCAGGATCTCCACGATGGCCAGCTTCATGCTGACCATTGCAAAGCGCATCCCGATGCAGTTGCGAGGACCAGCGCCAAATGGCAAGTACACGTATGGGTCAAGCGAGTCTTTGTTTTCCTTACTGAACCTAAAAAAAAAAAAAAAAATTAAAATCACACAAAAATAGTGACAACATAATTCTTGTAAATATTTTGACTTAATTTTGCAGACAATAAATTCACTATTCCAAATCCATGACAAAAAATAAAAATGTGTTCTCGTCAGACCCCAACAACAACAAAAAAGTTCCTATTCTTGTATGATGCAATTTCGTACTCCCAAATCGTGCCGTTAACAACAGAAGTCTTTATTCACGCACAAACTTTTTTTCTGAGAAAAATTCTTCCCATAAGAGTCACTTTTTTTTCTTCAACAAAGACAACTTTCTCCTCGTTAAATTATGACCCTAAAAAAATCATCCATCATTTTTTCTTGTACTGAACGACGACTCGGTTTTACCTCTCCGGTTGGAACTTTTCGGGTTGGGGCCAAAGGTCGGGGTCACGGTGCAGAGGCCAAGTGGGCACCACGACGGCCATATCCTTGGGGATGACCACGCCGTTGATCTCAATGCTGGCCTTGGCCACACGCTCCAAACGCTGGACGATGGGGTACACTCGTAGCGACTCGTTGATCACCATGTCCAAGTACTCCATCTCCATCAGCTCCGAGTACTGCACGGCAGCCTGCCAAAAAAACAAAACAACCCCCCCCCCCCAAACATCCAGATTTTTTTTAATCCCAAATTTCGCCTTTACTGTATTTTTTTGAGGAATCACACTTAAAAAAAAAATTATATGATGGCTTGAACTCAGTTTTGTTGGAACCATCGCAGGTACGCTAGCATAGGTGGGGAGTCAGCTCACCCGTTTTCTAGTTTCTAGGTGTGCTCACGTGATCTTAGTTCAAATGCAGTTAAGACATTTATTTCAGTGGACAGCAGAGGGCGATATTGCGGCACCCAGAGAATTTATATGTACAGTATATATATACATATATACATACTGCATATATAAATTGAGGAATACTGCATATATAAATTCAGAATTTCTCTCTCTCTCTCTCTCTTTTTTTTTCTCGTACAATTCCAACTGCATAAGAGCGAGGTATTGTTTCATTATTAAATTAAATGGAGTAAATTTCAAATGTTTTAAAGCATTGTACAGCACTCTGAGTTGCACCTTTATGTATGAAAAGTGCTGTATAAATAAAGTTTGATTGATTAATGGTGCATTCATTGAGATCAGGCGAGCGCGGTCAACATATCAACATTTATCACCTCATAAAATAGATGAGGGACATCAATGTTAGACAAATGAATACAATTAGTTTTAAAAGACAAGAAAATAAGACAATTAAAAGATTCTTTTGAAAAAGCACAAGTCATTGTTTTTCCACAAATTGATTTTCAACCAGTGTCAAATAACAGCGTATTGTATGTTACTACTACTAGTTCTTGTTGTACCTTGTTGGGGAAGGTGGCGTCCACCTCGTCCTGCAGCTTTTTCATGACGTGAGGGTTGGTGGCTAAGTTGTGCGCCAGGAAACTGAGAGAGCTGCTGCTGGTCTCGTAGCCGGCGAAGATGAAAATCATGGCCTGAGAGAGGATCTCATGGTCGCTCAGACCTGCCGAAAGAGCATCCAGAAATAATCCAAACGGTCAAAATATAATTTCAAGGTTGCATGTGCGCGACTGGCAGGAAGACCTTCTCCTTCATTGTCATGCATCCCTCACGATGGATATCATGTGGTGTCCCTCAGGGGTCAATTCTTTGCCCACTGTTATCCAAGCCTTACATGTTTCCACTTTCTTCAGTCCGACACAAATGTAACATAAATTAGCCTCTGCAGATGACTTGCCTCTCCACAGCGTAAAAAAAAAGTGACGTTCACATTTGTGCATACGATTACTCCTGGCGAATTAGTTGTGTGAGACCACCTTTCACATTAGATATCAACAGACCCACAGAAATAATTCACATGCACCTTTTTTCATGTCTTCTTCGAGAGAGTTGTGGTTCTTCTGCGAGTCAATCATTAGCTGCAGGAAGTCCACGCGAGTCTGAGGGCAAATGAGAAGCGGGTCATTCGCTCGCAACCATACCCCTGGCTCAACACCGTAACCCCGCGCTGAAGACCATACCCCTCGCCCACTGCTCTCACGGCTGGATTTGATCTTCTGCAATGCTGCAAAGAAGAAGTCGAAGGCCGCGGCCGGGAAGAAGGAGAATTCCATCTTCTCGAAGAACGGACCCAGGAAGGGGAAGAAGGCTGCGGACCCACCAAAAATGAAAGAAAAAAAATCCTAGCGGTACATTTAGACATGGATTTAAAAAACAAAAAAAGAAGGAACAAACGTGGATCAGTGAAGACCTGGCAATACGTTTGAGGATTTTTTTTGGTTCCAAAATTGATGACACGCATAAGAAAATGACCCTTTTACTTTTTAAGATTTTGTTTTGGTCCGAAATGGACTCAGTTCATTCCCCCACACCCCCCAAAGAATTCTGCACCGGTTTTGTTATTTTGTTTAGAGTTTGGCAAATGGAATTACAACTAACAATCTCTAACAATTCACGTCAGAAACATTTTGTCCCTTTTGGAAATGGATTGAATTTCACCCCCACCTCCAAATTCACTTTTTATTTTTTAATTTTGGGATATTTAAAAAACATAATATTCTCAAAGAAAACCTGTAAACAAGTAATCGACCCATTTCATGTTTCAACATTTTGTAATGTTCTAAAATCAATTGGATTCATTTTTCTTTCAGTGTGAAAAACTTTTTCAAATTTGGCAAATTTACTAAAACCTGAAAAAAAAAACAAGAAAACGTGTGGAAAACTGACACTTAAATTATCCGTACGACTTTTTTGCTGCATCACAATATTTTTGGAGAATGTACAAAATTGATCTTAACATTTTAAAGGAGTCTCATATAAATAATAACTTTTATTCTTTGAACGCAAAATTCTCAAATGACGACTTTTGTAGTATAGTTCTGACCTGTACATTCAGAACATGACTTTTTCTTGTATCTTTATCATTATTATTATGATTTTTTTGTGGGTCACCTATCATGAGGAAAAGCGGGTTGAAAAAGTCAAACTTGAGCATCTTCTTGATGTTGGTGACAAACGGGTCGCTGGGGTTGTTGATGGAGTCCAGGTCCACGCTGAAGGCCGTGCTGGTCACCACGTCCATGCTGTAGGGGCCGAAGAACCTGCCGAGCGGAACGCCGTCGTGACGCATTGGACCCGACCCGCAGAAGGACGTTCGTTTTGGACGCAAACTCACTCCTTGAGGTCGAGGGCTTGATTGAGGTCCGCCTTCTTCTTCATGCTGCTCACCAGGTTGGCAGAGTGACGCTTCATGATGACGAACATCTGCACACACACATGTCCAAATGACAAAGCGCACACACATACACACACACACACACACACACAGGCAGTTAGGTCAGGGCGTTGCCTCTTTGAGTCGTCCGGAGGTGAAGGAGGGCGAGAGGATGCTTCGGATCCTCTTCCAGTTTTCGTCCTCGGCGATGCTGACGGCGTCGTACAGTGGCCCGTTCAAACGGAAGTTCTGCAGAACCAGACAAAAGGAGACAAAATTCACAGTCGGCCACCACGACGAGACACGTACACACCCCCAAAAAATAAATGTCTTCAGAAGTCGTGTATTTGTGTTAGTTCAAATCCAGTTTCGCGTGCGCGCCTTTGAGTTTGCGCACTCGCGCGCCTTACTCTGCGGTTGGTGAAGAGGGAGTAGCACTCCTTGATGAGCACCGTCTTGATGACGGCAGGGTCCATGATGCACAAAACCGGCTGACGGCCGTCAAAGATGCTAAACGCGAAAAAGAAGACAAGCGTCGGAATTTGGTTTTGTCGGAATTCTCGCATCGTCGTGACGCGTCGGCACCCACCCCCAGATTTTGCCATATTTCTTGTGGCATTCCATGTCGAAGTGGATGAAACCCTGCAAGCAGACAAACAAGCGCAGGCAAAATGCTTTCGAGGTGAACTCAAGGCAAAGGCTTTCTTTTTTTTTCAACAATAGGTCGTTTCGACCCGATTTTGGGGGTTAATAAGGCACTCCTGGAAAAAGGACAAGGCGGATGAGGCCACCTGATTTCATCCAGCTCAAGGGGTGGACATTTTCTCTTTCTACCGCCCCCTGCTGTCAACCGAAATGGGCATCAAAGTGCCCCGGGGCACACATTGCGGCTGTCGCGGCTCACCTGTGCTCCGGGTTTGACGTCTGCAGAAACAGACCTAAGTCGGAGCTTCTCAACATACGTTATGGGAAAAAATTAAAACGTCTTGTTCTCTTAAAAAAAAATACAAAATCTGTCATCTCGAAAGAATGCCCTCATATTTTTTTTTTTTTTTTAAAGAAAACAGTAATCTTTGGGAGGGGTGGGGGAGAACGCTTATTTTTCGTAGGTAGTCATTCCAAAAATAAACTTTTCAAATACAAAATCTGCCATTCGCAATCAACAGTTGTAATCGCGCCCAGAGTTGACCTTGACGAAGGGCACGGCCTGATGGAACCCCCTCCCCCTCCCTCCGCGAGTACAGCCGAGTGCTTGTGGTTTGATTGGCGTCAGCTGCGGTGCCAACGGAGGCTCCCCACCTTCCTGTAGCTCAGCATGTTTCCGAAGAACAGGACTGGCCTGGGACCCGGGATGCCCAGCCTTTGGAAAGTGTTGTAGGGCCAGTAGCCGTAGCTGAAAGACGACAACGATTTAAAAAACACGACACCATCCAAGACAACGACAACAAAGCCAAAACCGAAGACGACAAAACAACGACGAAGATGACAATGACAACAGAGAAAAACGACAATGACCGCACCAAAGACGAAAACAGGAAGAAATGGAAAATCAGCATGGACGACAAAGTCCTTTTGCCGCCGTTCCCAAAGTGGGAATTTGACATTCACGTACAGCAGCCAACAAGTTGATTCGTCATCATTGACTGGATGACAAGTCATCGAAATGGGCCTGCGTTATTTGACGATCGCCCCAAAATACCGGCGGCTTCAGTCGGGCCCCTTTTCACTCTCAAAGCCCTTCATTAAAATGTATTGATTATTCTTTTTTTCTTTCTCTCATGAAGCCACGTCAACTCATTGTAACTAATCAAACAAGTTTCCAAGCACATTTAGACACTTTTTTTTTTTCGGGGCAGGGGGGGGGGCGGTAATTACATCAGTTGAGTAATATTATGAAATTCATTGTCAATCATCCAATCAACATGAGTTTGCTTTTTTTTTGTTTTAAATGAAAGATGAAAATGATATTTATGTTGCAGTATCTAATTCCATAATTTGTTAATTGATTTACTGATAGTGATATGAGGGAAAAATATTGGTCAATTATTTATTTTTAATTCAATATTTACAATTTGCAAATAGCTAAATTAATAGTTTGCTGCTTTCACTTTACAGCTCAGCTCGAATTGGTTGTTGATCTCAATAAACAAGGCAAACAAACAAGCGTCCAGATACTTTGCCCATTAAAATCTGCCGCGTTTCGAAATGAAGTGAGCAACAAAATCATGACTGCCACTGTATTGTTCTGTGACTGAGTGCGCCCTTGAATCCAAAGTCCCCCAAAACGTGTGTTTGTCACTCACATGACGACGAGCGCGACGACGAGCGCCAGGAGAGTCCACGTCGTGGCCGAAAACAAAAAGTCCATCTTGCTTGTTGTTTTCCGATGGCGGCTCTGCGGGCAGCTGCCACACGGGCGACCTTTTATCTCAAGCCTCTGTCTTTCCCTCTGTGTGTGTGTGTGTGTGTGTGTGTGTGTGTGTGTGTGTGTGTGTGTGTGTGTGTGTGTTGTGTTGTGCATATTTGTCAAGTGTGTGAGAGTGTGAGAGTTGAACCAATCAAATGGCACCTTGGTCAATCATTGAAACAGCCACAGAGAGTTTGTCCTTAATTAGCTTTTGGGGGGGGGTGTGCGCGTGTGTGTGCCAAGCATTTGACTTTTTCCACATTAATAATAATAAAAAAAAGAGTAATATATCCTTCTGCCAAATGAATTCATTTTCACCATGAAATTGTCCACATCACAGCCTCTAACTCCATTTTTTTTGTTTTCCCCAACAGGTGTCTGAGAGGTCAAGTGTGCTTGTTTCAAACTTTTTATTGTCAGTCGCGGGCGAATTTTCAAGAAGAGCGGACCGTTGCATACTCGTTGTTTGGCATGTGGAAATTCAACCATCCTCTGATTTGTCAATATGTTCTCAATTCAGATTTTCTTCAAAATAAAAATCCTGATTATTTTGGGGGAAAAAGACTTTTAAATACACAAGAGTAACTTTCGGGGGAAAGAAAGCTGTGCATTGAGGAAGCAATTTATATCATATGAATATCATCCAAATTCTGAGGGGTTTGAGAAGAAAAATGGGGATTTTTAGATAAACAACATTTCCTTCAACCATCAATCAGAAACGTTGCGATATTACGATTTTAACGTTACATTTGGGCGGATGAAAATATTTTCAAAAAACTTCTAATTCTACATGAAAGAAGTTGTTCTTTTTATTTCATGGAGTACCAAATCATTGAAAAAAAACCCAAATCCATAAAATTGCCCCGCGCGTTGCTTTTCCAAATCAAATGTGGCCCTCGAGCACAAAAGTTTGCCCACGCCCGATCCTGCGTGATGTTGCGAAAGCGCAATTATAAATAACGATGCATTGCATTATCGGCAAGTGAGTCACAAGCCAACCTACTTTCACCCATTTTTTTTTTGTTTGTTTTGTTTTTTTATTGTGGCTTGGGTGTGGAGTGGATGTTGAACTTTGAACTCGCCATCGCTCTTCATCCGTTTGCGGCCACTTCATTAGATATCATACAAATTAATCGCTTTTATTCAAGGGAAACTTCGCGCAGAAACTTTCTGCAGCTTCAGGCCACAAGGCTTGACTTCTTGTTCAGAATTGGGTCCTTGAGACTTTTTCATGAGTCCTCTTCATGGTGTCCCACTTTCATGTTGATCGGTTCAACTGGTGTCTGGGGATGATTTTTTTTTGGGGGGGGGCGCACCTATATCATAACATTATTTCAGAAAAAGAAAATCTACCTTTGTTAGAATAATGCACGGGATGAGCGAGTAGCATTGTATTCAACAATGCCTTGCAGTTCAAAGGCGTGCCACCAGATAAAGCTATTGAGCTGTAAGCCACTGACAATTTACCGGGGTCAAATCTGCCATGGAAAAACAAATACACATTAGGAAAAACACAAACAAAGCACTCAAACATACAAACGTATACACACACACACACACACACACACACGCACGCACACACACACACACACACACACACACACACACACACACACACACACATACACACACACACACAAGCTTTTTTTTTTCCAGGTCATGCCACAGCATTTTAATGTGATTGAAGCCGGGCCTTTGAGTAGGCCACACCAAAAGCTTCATTTTGTTTGCCTTGAAGCCATGACCCAGTGTGGGACAAATAAAGGATATCTTATCTTATCTTATCTTATCTTATCTTATCTTATATTCTGGTGTGTGACTGGTGTGCTTTGGACCGTCTGTTGACCTGCTGCAGAAGCCAAGTGCGCTTCAGCTTGAGGTCACAAACTGATAGCCGAACATTCTCCCTCAGGATTTTCAGTTTCAGAGCAGAATTCATGGCTGTACAAATCCCAACAAGTCGTCCAGGTTCTGAAGGAGCAAGTTCGCACTTTTTTTTTTTTTTTTCAAGAAAGGTGACTTTATTTCCAGGGAGAAGTAGCACTTTTTCAAATGTGGTGTTAAAATGTTTTAAAGTACTATTTTTCAGGAAAGAATTTGTATTTTTCACAGGTGTGCTTTTTCGCCCCCCCCCACTTCCCCCCCAAGAAAAAAATTAAATTTTTAAAATTTTTGTTAAAAAAAAAAAAAAAATTCCTAGTGATTTTTTTTTTCCAAGAAAGTGGTTTATTTACCGTGCAAAGCACATATTACTCCGCACGTGCCACCTTGGGTAGTTTGATGGCGTTTTTCCATCAAGTTCAGTCCCGCGCGACAAGGGCTCCTCATTGTCCGGCAGGGGCCAGCAGGTATCCGTTGAAAGTGATGTAAACGTCCACGTCGTCCCCGTAGACGGCGTTGTCGCGCTCGCGCTTGTAGAGGCGCACCCAGACCTCGTCGCCCGGCTGCAGGTCCATCATGACGCTCTGGCTCTGCATGATGGAGCGCTCGCTGGGCTGGGCGTACAGGATCACCTGCTGCTCCTGGTTGCGCATGAGGTGCAGGTACGTCTCCTTGAAGTTCCACGTGTGCACGTTGAGGTTGAAGAAGTAGACGCCGGCCACGTAACAGTAGAACTTGCCCTTGAACATGTTGAAGTGCTCGTGCAGGTTGACGAAGACTGTGTCGAACACCAACGGCTGGTAGTAGTCCACGCTGTGCAAGGACTTGCGCCGGCCCACCGAGAAGGCGGCGCGCGGGTTCTTGCAAGGGTCCCCCGGGGCGCCCGCTTGGCCCTTGATGCCCTGGGGGCCCGCCGGTCCCGGCGGGCCCGTGAGGCCTTCGGCGCCGGGCTTGCCGTGCGTACCTTTGTCCCCTCTGTCGCCTTTATCGCCTGCGACGAGGTGCGGCAAAGGGCGCGATTACAATGCGGTTTGAAGGCAAGACAAGAAGGGGCAAACGTGCAATTTTGTCGCCCACTCCACTGTGGAGTCAACGGATCCTTTTTATATCGTTCTCTCACTTCTTGTCCCAATTTGTCATTTTTCTTGTTTTTGTTCTTTCACTTGTTCTTGTTTTGCTCTTTTTTGTTTGACTTTTTAATTGTTTTTTTTTGTTTGAAGTGTCATTTTGTTTTTCTATTCATTTTATAATTGATTTTCCAACTTTTTCTCTATTTTTATTTTTTCATATTTTTGGCTTATTTTTAAATGTTTAGTCAAACTTTGTTTTACTTTTTCATCTCTTAGATTTTTAGTTTTTTTCCACTTTTTGTCAGTTTATTTCATTTGTTAAAATAAAAACATGATTTATACAGTTTTATTCTTTTTTTTATTTCTAACTTTAAAATACTTTTAAGGGATGGCAGAACATATTAATTCTGTTATCAGTTTATTCATTCGTGTTTACTCTTAATTCCATCTCAAATATATTTTGGGGTTTGGCTTTTTTATTCCGTTTTTCTATTGATAATATTTCTTTCCAAATTATTTTCACAATTTTATATTTTGTCAGTGCATCTTTTCTTTCTTCTCAAGTGAACTAGACCTGAACGTGGCTGGTTTTTCTGATTGTTATTACAAACATTAACGTGCCACAACAAAAGACACCCCAAAAAAAGCTCAATCCGAACAATTGGCCTCGGTTTAGGTTGGAAGGTCAACCTAAAATCCATCCTTCCATTCTGCCCGGCCCAGCTCACAATCACACCTCAGGACAATTTCGAGAGTTCCGTTCGCCTGCCACGCATGTTTTGGGAACGTGGGAGGGAAGCGGAGTGGCCAGAGAAAAAAAAACGGGGAGAACATGCAAAGCCCGCACGGGAAGGCGGGGGGCCGGGGATTGGAACGCAGACCTCTGTACGGTGAGGCGGAGCAGGTGCCCCCCCCCCCCCACACACACCACCACCACCCTCACCCACCCACCATGCCACGCCTCAAGCATCCCCTCAAGCAAAGCGAAAGCCTCAGCCCTGAGCCTCCCTCATAAGACGAGGCTTAGAAGAAGCAAGCCAGTTTCGGATTCACACTTCCTGTTTCTGCACTCAAGAAATGGAAAATGTTCACCCTGGACGGAATGTTCATAAAAGCAGTTGCCGTCATGCCTTGATGCCTTTCTGCGGCCCCCCTCCTCCCCTCCCCCGCCCTTGCTCAGCCTTCTTCCATTTCGTTGAGCTCCGTTCTGAATCCGTGCACTCCAGTTAGCCTGCGGTCGCCGGGAATGTTCTTCTTCAGTCTGCGGTTCCAGTAATCAAAAGTTGGACTTCCCAACGTTACCGGCTGCTCTGGACGCAAGTTGGAGTGAATGCTCGCGGGATTTGGAGCACAAAGCTGCTTTTGTATGAACTCGTTCACTGAGACGGGCGTTTTTATTTGTCAGCTGGAATGCAACTGTTCACTGCCACCGACGTGTATATCCGTCAAGTGCGTTTTTACAAAGGTAGGCATGGAAGTGGGTCTCGTCAATGATGAGAAAGCGACAAGGCATTTCGTTATTCATATGACTTCCCCAATGTTTTCCGTAGTAAGAAATTGAGTCATTCTATGTAAAATGTATTTTGGGTTAATATTCTTGGGTGTGTGAAACCGGAGATATGGATTCGTTCTTTTTTTTTGTTCGATTTGGTTATCTTCGGGCTTTTGATGAATGAATTTATGATGAAAACCACAGTTGGAGTGGATAAAGTCGAGTCCCCGTATTCACGGTTCAGCATTTATAAATGAATTACTTCCCGGATTCCTCTTTGGAACCTATCGTCCATTAGTCGTGGAAAAGTCGCCTAATTGTGATTTTCTTTTGGAATGTAGCAAAGTCGAAAAACATTTTGAGTAGAACCGCTGAATCTACTGACGACGCCCAGTTTGTGCCTCGAGTCACCGGTTTTGGATGAGTGAACAGCGAAGCCCATCAATCCAACTCGTCTTAACTCGGAGCGGTTAGGACACGCGACGCCGATCGGATTACCTTTGAGGATGGTCATGTTGACCACGGTGCGGACCTCGGCGGGGCGGTAGTAGGGGGCGGAGCCCAAAGCCTGAGAATCCAAGTGGTCGCAGCATCGGCGGCAGTAGCGCGAGGGCGGCCGCGGCGGCGACGGAAGGCAGCGCGCTGGCGGCAGCAGGAACAGGACCAAGAACGGCAAGCTGAACCAGGACAACATGGCGGACGACGATGACGACACCTGGGATGAAGAGGACACCGGCGGATTCAGTGCTGAGCCACCTCTGTGTTTTGGACATTTTGCTATGTTGCAGCCACACTCCATGAGACATTCAACGATGTTTTTCTGGAAATTCTCCACCGACAGGCCAGTTTTGATTGATTTCGTGACCGAAAAGTGACGTAATCCGGACGAAGGAGAATTAGTAATCCGCCTTTCTGACACAGACATTTGGACTTCTCTGCTAGTTTTTCAGTTAGTTTTGCTTGGGGTTTTTGATTGATCCCTGGGCCCCTTTACCAAGCACCATACCTATTTCCAGGCCTCGTTCCAAGTTCTCTGATCAAAGTCCGGGCCTTCCGACCCTGTCTCGAAGTCACCCCGTCCATTACCAGGTTCTTCACCGCATCCTGTGCCAGCCGTTTTTCGTAGCTTACCTTGCCTAGTTGCGACACACACTGACTGCCCTTGCTTCTTGAGCTCCCCAACCTCTATGACGTTTTTTCCTGCTCCGCGGCGGCTGCCGCTTCCCATTCTCATGCCGTGGCAACTCAAGGATCACAGCAGACTCAAGTCCCGAAAAACTCTTGGGCTGCCTTCCTAACCGGCTCGGCACCTCCAGTCTGGTCTCCCTGACGCCCAGCGGCCAGGTCTCGACGGGCGCGCCCTGAACTCGTTCGGGTCCAGCATCGCAGCAGCTCCAGAAACCAGTTTCAAAAAATTCCTGTTCTTTGGCCTCCTGGCCTGCCTCGTGACCATGCCGACACCTCACGTCTGCTCTCCCGGAGGCCCACCAGGCAGGCCCCGATGGGTGAACCATGAACTCACCCCCCAGGCCCACGTCTCCCCCCCCCCCCCCCCTTTCATCCACTCTGTTGTGGGCTATTTTTGTGATGTAATTTGGGACATATAGTGTAGAATCAGTTCCCTAAGGGGGTACACTTAGCCCTGCGCCTTGTGTCTCCCAACCAGCTCCCTCTGGGTGTGTGTGTGTGTGTGTGTGTGTGTGTGTGTGTGTGTGTGTGTGTGTGTGTGTGTGTGTGTGTGTGGTGTGCGCGCGAGATCCGTGAGCTCATTCATATCTCTCGCGTAGCTTCTTGGTACCTTTCAGTTTTGGTCGCTTCAGTGTCACTGTCGTGTGTTGTTGTCAGTCATGAAGGCCATATAGGTATAAAGTCGGTCCGTGTGCCCCCCGCCCCTTCCCCCCCCGTCCGTGGGGTTACGTAACACAAACCATATGCTAAAAGTGCTCCGTGCGCCATTTAAAGTGAATGCACATGTTTTCAAAAGTATCTGGACACCTACAGGAAGCCAGCGTACATCGCTGCACAACATCGACGACGTGTCAGCACGCACAACTTTTCAATGAACAAAATGTACGTTTGGCAAGCACCGAAGCCAATTGAGTCCTCAATGAACCAAAGGTATGCGTTTTTTTTTTTTTTTGCAAACTTCTTAAGATAATTTAGTCTTCTGTGAACAACACTTTTTTTGTTGTTGTCAACATCACAGGGAACTTAGTCCTGATCAAACCATCATCTCTGTTTTTGTTCAAATTCCGCAAACACGTTTTTGTCAACTTTGAAGAATTTGCGCACCTGTTTTTAAATATCAACGACAATGTTGGGGTCAATACAGCGCCCTCGAAGTAGAGTCTGCGTTTGCGCTGTCGTAAACATCGATGACAATTGACTCTTTACCCCCAAATTAGCTACGAGTTATGACACTTTAGAGTCTCTTAACTTCAGCGTACGTCTTACGGCAAACGTTGGCTGTAAATTAGCGTCTTACCCAAACCTAGCTGCCAGTTTTAGCCTCCATCAATGAAAATTTGGGAGTCTTCAATCAACCTCAAATCCATATTTTTCATAAACATCAAAGACACCTAACGTATGCGTTTGCGTTTTCAGAAAACATCAGACATTTGACTCTTCCGCAAACTAAATGTTCACGTTTTAATTAATGTCAAAAGCAGTCCCAATGAGCTGAGCTTCTTGACATCCACGTAAGCTAAGCTAGCTATTTTTGTCAGCAAATTATGAAAAGCAACCCGGAGAATCGCTGATGATGTTAGCTCCATTTGGTTGTTATCTGCGCTCCGGTGCAGATAACATCCAAACTATGCGGTTCCAATTTGGATGCGAGTCAAGAATGGGGTTGATTGTGCTGCCATGTGGACGTAAACAAGATTGGGATCGTTCTGCACCGTCGCAAACTACAGCGGAAAGTCTGTCCTGGAGAAGCAACATCTTTGGGGGCCAAGCATTTTTAGATGATGGATTGTTTTTTTTTCTTTGCTAATCTAATTTAAAAAAAACAATTTTCAAAAATTTTGTCAAAAGTATTCCCCCCCCCACTTTTTTTTTTTTTTACACAGTACAGTATTTTAAGTGTGAATATTGGACGTGGAATAAAACCCAAAACGGATGATTATTTTCCCCTCAAATTTTTCCATATGTTTCATCATCAAGTAGAAACAGAAAACCAGAAGGCAAACCACGATGGAATAGGAGGAGTAGCGGCTTGGTTCACGTTATTTTGTTGTTTTTGCAGTTACCGTTGCAGGCATATTCCAAAACCGTTCGGATGCTTGTTTCCTTCCGCGGAATTTTCATTGCATCACGTTGCAACGGACAGCAAATTACGCCGCCGTACCGTCAATTATTCTGTGCGGATGCTCCATTCATATTTGGCGAGGCAGTTTGAACGAGTCATTCACGTGCGCGCCCGTGACGTCACCTCACAACAACATCCGAACCAGCCCCCCCCCCCCTTTTACTTCCCTACAACAAGCTAGCATCAACTAACATCACTTTGGCCACGTATGCACGCGAGAGCAAACCTCCCCCCCCCCCACCCCCGCCCGCGCACGCTCGGGGCGTGCACGAAAGCGCAAAATAAGATACATGTACATGCACGCGCACAAAATGATTTTTGAGGAGGGAGGGGATGGGGGGAGGGGGGTTGCGTCTTACCTTTCACCACAAGATGAAAAAGAAAATGTGAAAGCGAGAGAAAAAAGGAGTCGCGGTGCTCCACTGCGAGGAGGAACAACTGAGGAGAAAGTCTCAGCCTCTGTCCGATGCACCCGCGCGCTCGCACACGCACACACACACAAGCCGGAACAGAGGCTCTCTCTCCCACACTCCCTTCCTTCCCTCCCTCCATCCGTCATTCTTACTCCTCCATTTACAAGACTTGGACATCGTTTTGTTGATAATAAGCTCATGTGGAAAAATAATGACAATCATGACTGTCCTGTCCTGCCATTGGCTGGCAGCCGGTTCAGGGTGTCCCCCGCCTACTGCCCAAAGACAGCTGGGATAGGCTCCAGCACCCCCCGCGACCTTTGTGAGGATAAAAGCGGTTCGGAAAATGAATGAATGAATGAATGAATGAATGTATATATATATATATATATATAAATATATTGATAGATATAGATAGATAGCCTGCTTGATCCCTGGGCGAGATGTAGGGCAAGCTGTTTTCTTCTTCTGGCGTAATAGTTTTGCTTCTCGTCCACTGCCTGCCGGACTTTGTCTGCACTGTGCACCCTCCTCCCAGTCTAACCACGAAGCCACAGGACAGGACGGGATCCCAAGGGAACGATGGAGGGAACCACATTTCTCTGCAATGTTAGTTTTGCTTTTGCTGGAGGAATGAGTTTGTTCAATGTAAGTACTGCAATTTTTGCCCAAGAAAAAAAAAATGAAAATTGACGTATCATAAACACAGATGTTGTAGTTTCTTTTTTTGAAAGTAGCATTTCTTTTAGAGAATTTGTTTAGTATTTCTGAAGAGAAAAATATTTTTAATTAAGAGAATTTTTTTTTCTTCGAGGAAAAAGGGTTTTTTTTCAAGAAAATCTCTAAATAGAAAAACTAAATTTACAAACCATCATCTTTTGCCAAATCAAAATTTTAAAATAATTATGAATAATTTCTTACAATAAAAATTACAGTTTTTTTTCCCCTCAAGAAAAAGTTCCGTTTTTCTTTGTAGTCTTATGACCATGTTATCGATTTTTTTTTTAAATCAAAGAAAGATTTTTTTCAGAGAAGTTGCAAGACAGTCTTTCTCATGACTTTATACGAAGGAAAAAGTGAGTTTTTTTTTTCTCTGAGAAATATCATATTTATGTAAAAAGTATACAGTATATATTTTGGGGGGGGCAGGGAGTGTTGGTGCACTTTTTCTGCAAGTGGGTGTGAATGTTACATAACAGCAAACGTTTCCGTGGCCAAAAACAAATCTTTACTTAGCAAAACACTGTCTTGTCTTGGCCTACTTCCCCCCCCCAGCTTCTGTGGAAAAGAAAATATCGCTTGTCTTCACTATTTTCAAGTCTCCAGTGAAACCATCTGCAGGCTGACACAAAAACTAAACAACCGATGAAGCAGCAGCGGCGCAATGTGGAATGTCATGTAAAAAAAAAAAAAAAAAAAAAAAAAAAAATCTAAAAAAAAATAATAAAATTCACACCCAACAGTTGTTCAACATGTTAATGCTTCATTGTCGCTTCACCGAAATCATCTTCGACTTGCACAGTTTAAGTAGAATACAAACGTTTACAAACATGAAATGTCCTTTTTTTCAATTTATAGACTTATTTTTTTTTTGGGCGGGGGCGGGGGTCAGGGAATGAGAGGGGGCGCAACATTGAAAGAAAAATTATAAGGTACGTGTTGGAGGAGAGCTGGTGCGCCAATTCAGTGGCGGCGTTGAAGGGAGCGGGTGACTAAAGACGTTCAAACAAACAAACAAACAAACAAACAAAAAAAAAGACAAAAAAAATGCTTTAGAACTTTAGGGAGGAGTGTTTGTTGCGGAGTAGAAGGTGGTGTGCTCACTCATTTGGAATGTTCAAATAAGTGCTTGAAAATGTAAAAAAAAAAAAAAAAAAAAAAAAAAGCTTTTTGGGCTGTTTTTTAAAGGTGTTTCTGGGGGATACGCTTAAAAAGTCCACGACAGACTGCTGCAAACGATACAAATTCATGTTGAACTGAAATGTGAAGATGTTTGGCACTTTCATTTAGGGGAGGGGGGTATAAGGGGTGTGCCGGCTCAAAGGATACTTTGAAAGTGGCGCGTGGCTTGAAAAGTTTGAAAAAGGGAGCCATAAACTGAATAAAATATTGTTCTTCTCCAACACTGGAAAAAAAAGTCATTTTTTACTGTGGGCGGGAGAGGTGCGGGTGCGCCAAATAAAAAGGCTTGTGTGGTTCAACAAGTTTGGGAATGATGGATTTCAACTGTACACATTATACAAATTAGATTTGAACATCAAAAATGCTTCTTCTGGACTTTTTTTTGAGGGGATGGGGGGGGGTATACGCAAGGTAGAGGGTGGTGCGCTATCTCATATATGACGTTAAAATGAGCGCTTGGCATTTTCCATGGAATCTAAATGACAGTGATTAACTTGAACTTCCATACATTTGTTGTTTGCACTTGCATGAGCATGGGGGTCGAAGGGGTGCGCCAACTCAATGGCGGGTGTATGTCCTTCAACCAGTTTCGGGATCGCGCTGACACACGGACATATAACCACCGCTGGAGGGTTCTACTGCTCCACGTGTGAAATCTGTGGCATCCAGCAGGAGAGCTTGGAGACTCTCCAGAGTTGGACGGTGGAAGTCCAAAGGAGGAGCGCACCCACAAGGACCAGCAGGACCAGGGGGACAGGGCAAGCAGGAGGCCTTCTCCTCCCCGTCCTCCAAGCTCACCTCGGGCCCTGCGTGCTCCTCGCGTACGCCCCCGACGCCCGAATCCGCACCGGGGAGCTCGGGGCTATCATGGTGGTGTCGCGTCCGGATGCATTCGTAGTCCAAACTCACCTGGACGGAGCCTTTGATGAGAACCCCTTCAAGGGGAGATCGGCCTGCACCTCCACATTGACCTCCAGACTCGTCATCGTCTTTCGAACGTTCACCCTGGAGTTTCTCGATCTTCTCATAGTCTGAAATAACTGGCGTCGCCTTGTCGCCGACCCCGCCAATAACTTCCAGGAAGAGTTTCCGAGCATCCGTCATCTCCCCGTCCTGGTCCGCGATGGCCCCCACGGTGCCGTAGGGGGACTCCGGGGCGCACAGTTTCAGGTTGCCCGAAGTGAGGGAGGCCACAGGGAAGGGAGGAGGCCGCAGTTGGGAGCTCGCGGGCGGGAACAAGCCAACTGTGGTGATCTTTCTCATCATCTTCTCCAGGACAGCTCCAGGGTCTCTTGGATACCGAGGGTCTCCGAGACTTACGGTTTCCACACAGCCGACAGGCATCACCGCGAGGACGTCCACGGGCCGCAGGAAGACTTGCAAGGACTCGCTGCTGAAAGGAGGACGTGGCCACTTCTGGAGAAGAGCAGAAGTTGACAAAAGGTCAGTTGACAAAAGGTGATTTCTCGGGTCACCACGAGTGACCCGAGAAGGTGACTGGTAGTGACTTTGGTGGAGGTCGTTTGGGTTGAGTTCCCATTCGGTGACGATGCGGCTGGGAAAGCGAACGGTCGCCTGTTTTCTGTATGTGCCCTGTGACGGACTGGGAACCAGTCCCAGGTATGGTCTTGTTGTGGATCTTCAGGCGGTCTTATTCTGGATCCTCACGATAAGGATGGTTGTGACTGACTGGCGACCTGTCCCAGGTGTAGTCTTATCCTCGACCCTCAGGACGTGACTACCCTCCGCACTGGTCATCAGTCATTTGCAGGGCACATATTCTGCAGAAACAGGCAAACCGTTGACCATCTAATGGACAGCGTCACCGAGTGGGAACTGAACCCCGATGACGACTGCACCAAAGTCACAAAAAGCGGACCGCTCCACCGGCAGGGTCTTTATCTCCGGCCATTCGGTTTTCTCTCAATTGTGCACGGTGGCGGTCGTCTTGAATCGGCGAGTTGGCTGTCGCTGTGGCAAACGTACGTTCTGGAGGGAAGACTTTCCCGGGTCTGGTAGTCGTGGGCCTCGAATCTTCTTGAAGACATAAACCCTAAAAACACAAAATATTTTGTTTCAGGAAGTGTTTCGAGGATGACGGAAGATCTTGTTTTTGTGCTTACCAGTTGATCTTGTCTTTCCTAAAGAGCAGAAGAGTCAGAAAGACGGCAAAGGCTGTTCCGGAGATCGTCACCCCCAAAACCAGCCACAGGGAGTCTGACAAAGACAAGACCCGTTTGGGATTTGGAGATCCTTCCAAAAGTGGTTTGGTTCAATTGGAGGTGATACCCAAACTCGAAAAGGCTCACTTTGGCTGGAAACCATTCTTCGAAAATTTTGTTTGTTTGTTTTTTTCACCCTAGTTCCAAACAATCGCTGGAAAACCACCTCCAGGCTTGAAACAGGCCCTCATTTGAAACCCAGACTCGGACTTCGACCACAATTTCGAAACCCTGATTTGAAACCGTCAATCGAGGACAAACGGATCCCCTTTTGGTCTCAATTCGGAAAGCAGGATGTGAAGTCCGGCGAGCGTGTCAGACCGCAACGCACCAGCGGGTGGCGCCGCGGCCTCCCCGACATCTGACGTCCAGCGTGCGGCGGCGCTCCAGTCGCTCCACACCGACGCCACCCCATCGTCCTCCGAAGCTCTGACCCGAAGGCGCGCCTCGTACGCCGTCCCTCGGCTCAACTGGTCCAGACTCAGATTGGATCGGCATGACTCCTTGCAGGATTTCTTCTCTCTGTGTACCGACGCTCCCTGGTGGAGGTCAGCGTTTATTTTCGTGTATCCAAAGAGTTGGGGAAAAGGCAGAATCTTGGGCAAAATCTTCTCGTGATACACTGCAGCGGAGCGCGCCACCGACAGATCATTAAATAAGACACAGAGGAAGTGTTTGGAAATACTGGAAGCAGAAAAAAAAAAAACGAAGCACTACATCTCCCTCCTTTCATGTTGTGTTACGTATTTTTTGACGCAACGTTTGAGTAACGCACATCCCAGGGCTCATCGGCCTGCTTCCACTCCAGCTGGAAGTTGTACAGAGACATCGAGTCCTGCTTGGCAGCTGCCCAGGAGACGGTGGTCTGGTTGATTTCAGGCTTTCCTGGCGCAGGGAGCTTCACTGCAATTGCAACACACACACATGCAACACACACAGACGCACACACGCACAACCACACAAACTAAATGGGCTGCAGAAGAATTACAAAGGAACCAAAAGAAACAGGGAGAGAGCACAGTTAGCATCAAGTCACGATGTTGTCAAGCAACGGAGGGATAATTGTTACCGCCATCGAGCTCAACCACCCAAAGGTATATTTAGTACTCTTGCTGCCTAAGGGGGCTGCGGGAGAAGTCCAAACAGGAAGTAAACAGGGTAAAGCTCAGGTACTGTTTGGGCTTTCAACAGAGACGAGGGAAAAGTGGTTGAAATTCATCTTCTTTTTTTTTTTTTAACCGTCTAAATGGGCTGCAGGAGCAATAGAAGCGAAACGCAGAGAGCAAGGCAATATAGCGCATAGGGCAGCGACACAGACTAAAAGGGGTCGCGGAGAAATCTGACTTCAAGGGCACCATAAAAATATCAACGAATCGCGTCAAATATTCTTGTAGACGTGGCACCGAGTGGTGTCAGGTGGAAAGAGCAACGTTCCCTTGGAGCGGGGCTCGGCAACACGCGGCTCCAGAGCCACATGCGGCTCTTTAGCGACATCTAGTGGCTCCCTGGAGCTTCATAAAAAAGGTTTGAAAATGGAAAAAGATTTTGATAGTAGGCTAATATAGCTCAAATAGATCAAGATACATGTTGCGGCTCCGAAAAAGGAGCGCTGTGGTGTTGAGTTTTTTAAAACGTACACTTTATTTGTGCTTTTAACAGTCTCGACAAACACAGACACGTCTGCGTCCGACTCCGTGCCTTCTCTCTTCTCATTCAACCCAAGAGGCGTTCAAAGACAGCCTCCGAAAAACGGAAATTCATGATGACTTCACTGACACTAAGAAAAGCGAAAATAATGCACCAAAACAAAAAAATCAAGCGAGGAAATCACAAAATAAATTCGATGGGGTCGTTTGTGAACACACAACAAAGAACAATTCTGAGACAGTCCAGTCTCCAACATACATACAGCATGTGTTTCCTTCATTCTAAGTTTTATAGAAGGCTTTTATTTTTTTGCGGCTCCAGACATTCTTTTTTTTTTTTTTTTTGTCCTATATGGCTCTTTCAACATTTTGGGTTGCCGACCCCCACCTTGGAGGGTGAAATGAGCCTGACACCCTTTGGGATCAGACCCCTTTAGCTAAGACTTGACTAATTTGTTTGGTCATCGAGCATTTGATCGCTATTTTTGTGACGTCACGCCATCTCGAATCCGGAACCGATGAGTGAAGGCCAAACTATTTGGTGCTGTGTAGACGGGCTGCCCCTTTCAACACGCCGCACTCACCGTGACAGGCGGGCTGGTAGGTCATCGCCACCTTGGAGCAGTTGATCCAAACTCTCAACACGTGGTGCGACTGAAACTGAGCACAGCAAAGTGGTGGGAAGTACAAATACTTTTGAAAACCAGAAGACTTGATCACTTTCATTTTTCTGGACTCCACTGGAGTATTTTTGTTTTAAATCGCTACTTTTGAAAACACCCCACTATATCCGGGGACTGAACCATGCCGCAGTATAGCAGCAAAGCCCGATTTTTTTCTGATCTTTTTCGACATGAAGAACCTTGGAAAGAAGTTGGCAAGATGGCACCGAAGCACCTCTTTTGTCTAAATGAAGCTCCATCACTCACTTCAAAATCGTTCCTTTGCACCATGAAGCCACAAGGTGGCGTACATAAAGCAATAAATTCCATCCATCTATTTTCTAAACCGCTTTATCCTCACTCGGGTCGCGGGGGGGTTTGCTGGAGCCTATCCCAGCAGTCTTCGGGCAGTAGGCGGGGGACACCCTGAATCAGTCGCCAGCCAATCGCAGGGCACACAGAGATGAACAACCATCCGCGCTCACACTCACACCTCGGGACAATTTGGAGTGTTCAATCAGCCTGCCATGCATGTTTTGGGAAAGTGGAAGGAAACCGGAGTGCCCGGAGAAAGCCCACGCCGGCACGGGGAGAACATGCAAACTCCACACAGGAAGGCCGGAGCCGGGATCGAACCCGCGACCTCTGCACTGTGAGGTTGACGTGCGAACCACGGACCGCCTGGCCGCCTAAGCAATAAATTGAATACCAAAAATCAAGCAAATAGGTCAGAGGGTGGCTTGAAAAGGAAGCCACTCATAGCCTCTCCCCCCCCCCTCCTCCCTCCGCCCCACCAGGATCTGTGCTCTGAATTTAAGCGCAGATTATGAGTCCGTTTGCCAGGGCGTAGGCGTGTCAAACGGTGGCGTCGGCACTCACGATGCTGTCTTTGCCAAAGATGAGCGAGCACGTCTGCGGCGAGGAAGCCGTCCGCGCGTCCAGCGGCCGAAGAACACACTCAGACTCGTATTGGCGCCTACTGAAAGTGCAACAGGGAAAACACGTTTTGCTTGAGACCCAAACAAAGACTGAACTCCTTGACCCAGTCATGAACCCCTCACTTGAAACCTGAACTCCAGATTGAAAACCCGAATTTGAAACATCCACCCTTGTTTAAAACCCCGAGCTAGTCTTGAAACCCCGTCATTGGCTTGAAATCCTACATTGGAACTTAAATTGGACACCCCCCCGATCCAAAACTTGAACTCTTGTTTGAAAAAAACAAAACAAAAAAAACAATGAATCCTTGAAATGAATGTTTCGTTGAAACCCTCATCTCAAAACATAACCTCGTCTTAAAACCCTCATTTTAAATCCAACCCCGGCTGCAAACCTGAATCTGAAATGGCCGTCAAATGTTCGCCATTGGAATTTCCATCCACGATGGGATCATTGTTCTGTGTTCGTTACAAAAATGCAAATGCCACCACTTGACATTCCATCCAAACTGGGATTGTTTTTCCCCTCACCGCAACGTGACGTTGATCCTTTTTGCGTGTATGCCGCACGCCACCGCGCCGCTGCCCGTGCGTGTGTCCGAGCTGTTCCAGACGCACGTCATGTTTCGATTGTAGTCATTCCAGCAGACCAGGCCTGCTAGGACACACACACACACACACACACACACACACACACACACACACACACACACACACACACACGCACACACACACACACACACACAAAAGTCACAACTATCGTCCTGGTTTCGATGGCGGATTTCCCAAGGTTTTTGTTGTAAACAAAAACGAACAAAATCGGGAAAACGAAACTTTTTCGTGCTTTGAAAAAATGAAAACTAACTGGAACTGACTCAAATTCCTGCCAAAATGTCCTTCGGTGAAAGTCTTTGTCATTTCAGATCGTACATGGGCTTTCGGAGTTCATTTCCAATATTTTTAATTTGTTATTGCTGATCCTGCGAACAGAAATGCAGCTGACGGGACTTTATCACACCACTCTTAAGTGACCTTTTCATGGTCTCACACTCAACAAATACTCCCTAAAAAAACTAAAGCTAAAACTAAAATCAAAGCGTTTTCCCCCCAAATACAAACACTGAACAGCAATTAAAAGTTAGTGAGTTTTCAAGAAGTCAAAACGAATTTGAAAAAAATCCCCAGTTCAAATTAAAACTGCAAAACTGACAACCGATGGATGATAACACAGACACTTGCAGTGCTTCTCAGTTTGGTACTTGGGCTCCCTCTAGCGGCATGCAAAAGAACCACACCGTCCCAAGGTTCCAACTGTGCATCCTGTTTTTCAGCCGCTTCAAATGTTTCGATCGACTCCAAAGTTGTGGTTAACGTGAAAGCGCAACACATTTGAGACAACACATGTGAGATGAAGGCAAAATGCTTCAAATGGAAACTCACTGTTGGGCTGGTGTTCGGGACACTTGAGCTTCACGGCGGCGGCGGCGGCGGCGGCGGCGGCGGCGCCCCAAAGCAACAAAAGAAGAAGGACAAAAGCGGTCCTCATCGTTGTCGCTGCTTGGGATGCGGGATGCGGAACTCACGGCTTCCTCCTTCGCATTCTGTGGACGCACACACACACACACACACACACACACACACACACACACACACACACACACACACACACACACACACACACACACACAGACGCGCACAGGTGAAGGAAAAACAGAAGTGGAAATGAACGGTTCTGCCATTCACTTCCACTTGCAGAGCAAACACCTGTGAGGTGTTTTACTTGTTGGTTAAAAAAACAAAAAAAAAACTACAGTAGTGTATTTGAAACAGGTCACGTTGTGAAACCACGATCAAGGGTCCCTGAAGGTACCACCTGCCTTCCACCCGCGGCGTAACATGATCAATGTGGTCACAACTTGACGTTTGAGGCGTGGGTGCTTTTGGTTGTTGTTGTTGGTTTTTTTTTTTGTGGGTGGGGGGGGGTTAAAAAACTTACTTTTGATGTGTATATGTTTTGGCTTTTTTTTTTAGAGTAAAAACCTGATTTTTGAGGTGTGGAGTGGATGCTTTGGGCATTTTTTTCTTGTTTTTTTTGGGGGTGGGGGTGAAAAGCTTTTGAGTCATGGATGCTTTTGCTTGGGTTTTGTTTTTGGGGTGGGAACCTGCTTTTACCTTGGTGTTTTTTTTTAGGTTTTTTTTGTGTGAAAACCTGATTTTTGAGGTGTGGATGCTTTGGCGTTTTTTTCTTTGTTTTTTGTTTTAGGGTGAAAAAGTTTTGAGCCATGGATGCTTTTGCTTGTTTTTTTTTGGGGGGGGGGTGTGATTTTTTTTTTTGAGAGTGCAAACCTGACTTTTGAGGTTTGGATGCTTTTGCTTGTCTGATATTTTTTGGGGTAAAAACCTACCTTTTGAGCCGTGGATGTTTTTTGCTTGGTTTGTCAGGAAGTTACACGCCCCACGTACCTGTTTTTGTGGTTTCGGTTAAAAAAACAAAAAAGGTCAGTATATTCCGTTCGTGACTTGCGTTGCTTTCAACCGCGTGTCACGCGACCTCGTTCGCTCACTCACGTGTTTCTCCTCGCGACGGAATTGTCGCGACATGCGTCTGCTAGACTAACAGAACAGTAGCTGCGCGATTCATTGTGTTTAGCGTCCCGAGTGATAAACCGATCGATTTTGTCCCCTTTTTTGCGAAGCTGTGAGGAGCACCTGTGCGAGTATGACTTGCGATGAATGTGCGCGCAGTCCCACTTGAAATTGTTCTCAAAATGTTTCCTGGGGCTGAGCAGTTTGCAGTTGTAGTAAGAGTGTTCACACCTAGATGGCAGACATCACTCACTAGCGCCTCCCAACACAAGACTGTATCTGTGCGTGAGGGAAGAACGCGCAAAATACCAAATTAGGTCATGAAATGGCGTCTTTCAGGTCAAATGGGAAGCGATCATATGTTGACCAAATCGAAATGCTGAACTATCTGCTGACGGTTTGCGTTTGGGTTACCACTGCCTTGTTTTGAGACACTATCAGCCACAAAAGAGTTCAACGTATGCCAATGTCAGGCTATGCGAACCAAGAGACGTGTCACAGACAACCGCCGTGTCTGTGACACGTCTTGATGCGTCGTAAGCCGCGTAGTGCAACATACTCAACGTGTCCAAAGTGACTTCAGCAAAAGGGGAAATATTGGAAAACATAGACGTAGGATTTCAACTTTTTTCTCACAAGAACCGTTGACAGTTTGTTTGAACTGGATGACATAATTTACTCAATTTGACCAATACTAATATTTACTAAATAGTGCAACAAATGTGTACAGTGGCTCAACTGAACAAGAGACTGCGGGGATGGCGCCACTACTAGAATAAATCGATCACAACACAAATCACAATGCACGGTTGTAGAAATCGTCGGGGTTTTTTTTCACTTGTCAATTGTTCGCTTATTGGAAGCAGGACTCACTTTCATGTCAGAGTCAAAGGAGGCAGGAAGCGGTGTGTTGTGGTCGCGTCGCCTTGCGTGTGTGTGTGCGCTGGTTTCCATCTCGCGCTGGTCTGTAAACCACCAACGAAGGGAAAGTCCAAACGGAAAAAAAAAAGCCGACGAGATCTTTCATTGCTTGACTTTTTACGTCGTCGTAAATGCAACAGAATGGGCAAAACATGCAGGCAGCGGTGGTCCTTGAGTGTCAATATCTTAGGTTGTTATGTATTTATGTACGGTATTAAAAGAAAAAAATCCGACAAAATAAGAAAAAAAAAATCACAAAAAAAAACCCCAAGACGATCTACCGATTTTAAAATACCTAATATCAGACGCTATATTAATCGGGCTAGTTGTATACGCTGAAAAAAAAATGGTGTATTGATGAATTAACTCAATTTTATTTAATTAAGTGGATATACAAACAAAACAGACAGATGGATATATGGCTAAAAATATTTTTTATCTTCAAACCTTAAAATAAAAAGTCCTGTACTTACCGTCTGTCCGTGTGCAGCTCACATCACACGGCAACAAAGTGCAGCTTCTCCAGAACTCAGTGTCACAATTGCCTCCATCCACCACATGGCTCAGGTCCTGCAGCAAGCCCACCGACTTCCTGCCAATAGAGCATTCAATTGAAAATACTCACTTCTGCTTCTTTTCAACACCTCCAATAGTACAGTATTTAGATCCACTCTTCAATTATAATCCAGTGTTGTAATCCGAGCACATCTTGTTTGGTTTTTGATTAGCTATTGATTTTCTATCACTATTATGTCGGAATACCAAAAGCCACAACACTGATCAGGTTTTCTCACGGTGGGTGGCACAGTTGGCTCCATAGTTTTGAGATTTCATTGCAACCAGCACAGATTCAAAAGGTCCGCTTCCGGATGTAGGAAAGCAGCCCCATCACATCATTGAGCCAGCTGTTTGTTTGGTTTCACTGGAGGTACAGCGTTTTTTTCTGTGTATGCACGGCACAGGCAAAATTGCATGACACACACGCGCGTGCACACACACACACACACACACACACACACACACAAAAAATCCAGACTTGCACTTGTGAAGGTATAGAAACTTACCTACTCAGCAGAGATCTCGCTGAAGCACTGACATGATTTCCATTCGTCACTGAGGAGAGGGTGTGGAGGGGAGAAGATGAAAAGAAGGGGGCGGTGGCCTCGTGACAACGCCCACAAAGTCTGATTTTCTGCCACAATCGATCAAGAGTCTTGTAATATTTGTTACATCCATTAAAAATATATATATTTTTGTGAAAATGAATAAAACAAAACTTCGATCCTCGTTCCCCCGCCCCCACCCCATTTTAAACTTTTTGCCGATCTGTGGTTTCCCCCAACTTGTTGCGTGATCCTTTCGGTGGATCATTTCTGCTTTCAAGAAGAGATGCAGACATGAGAAATTCCCTTCCAACGTGAAAAGAAAGTCACCTGCGTTTGATTTGCAACCCTTTCACAGGATATTCATAAATGTCCTCATTCCATTTGCAACACTCCAGTGAGCTCATTCTCAGGGTTTAAGGAACATGCAATTTGTCATGGTCAGAGTTGAGTCGCCTCTTGATTTATTTTGTAATATTGAACGTCAAAAAGAGCTGTATACGTGAATTTACTTCAGCCTTTGATATTTCGGACAATATTCACTTTTTAAGGCAGTTGTGTTGTTTCCTGCTTTATTTTGTAACACGTACCTACAAAGGTTGCTACCTGCCAAGCAATTATGTCAAATTTTGTCATTTGACTTGACTTAAAATATTTAACACCATTCATGGTTATTAATGTTCTCCAATTCTATTGGTCAGGTCGTGAGTCGTTTCCAGCTGTACCTGCAAAAGCAACTTTTGTCGATATGAATTTAGATGAATTTGACATATTTAAAGCATCATTTAACACTATTTGTGTTTATTGGTCATTTTTGTTTCAATTTCCGATTCAGGACTCTAAATACTCTTTTAACTATAATTTTTGTCGCAGTAGTCATAATTTTATTTTGAAATTTGCGTTTAACTGTCACTTGCTGTTCGTGCTTCCTTTTTAGCGCGGTTCCAAAATAGGTAACTTGACGTCAAAAGTACGGCCAGAGGTCGTAATGGAGTCATACCAAACGCTAATTTTTACACTGACAGAGCATTTGTTTGTCAATATTTATTGGAGAGCATTAACTATGTTTGCTAATTATTTGTATATGTTGTGAAATGTGTTTCGGCTCTCAGGGTGATTCGGCCAAGGTTGTTGATACATGTTGCTCACAATTAAACGCCAATAAAAGGCCGGTAAAGTTTCATCCTTTTTCAGTGCCCTCCGCCAAAAAAACGTTGACATAAGGTTTATTTCAGCATTAGCACCTATGATTTTTTTTTATTAGCACCTATGATTTGAGCAAGCGCTAAATGCGTTCGGTGACGTTTAGAAGTCGGGAAGTCTTGCATTTCAGTTCATTTCCGCCCGGCTCCTTTACTAGCAACACGCACCGTGAGCTAACCGGATGTTGACATGAAAACGTACACATGCTAACAATTCATCTGGTGTAGTTTAAGTTTCTGGAAAGCAAAACGCCCCGGAATAAGTCAAGATGTCCGCGTCGCTGGTCAGGAGAGGATTGGAACTGCTGAGTAACGACATTAAAAGTACGTTTTAAGTCCGTCGATCGGCTTGCTGGCTCACGTTAGCCGCGAATTGTCGTAACCACGCCGTGCTTGCAAGAATGCCGCCGTGTCGACTCCTGTATAACTTTCCATGCTCAAAACTGTATTTGGATTATAAAATAGTATAAGTAATTGGTTCGCGATTCAAACTGCAGACGTAAATTCTTTATATTCCCGCCGGGTTTCTGAAGCGCCGAAGGAAGTGAAGATCCGGGTACTTTGTGACGACGCCTAGCTACGTACTAGCCACAATTTTGCTGCAGCGAAAAACAGTAGTCAGTTGACTTATGAAGTCCTTCAGAGTTTATTCTAAGGCGATTGGTGTGCCTAATGTTGGCTAGTGTACGTCATTGAAGACATTTTTTTTAATTTGGCATTTTGTTGGGTGCAGATGGTGGGCAATACCATCTAAAAGAAAAGATACTGAAACGGAACTCACCTATCAATTAACACTTACAATCCCCTTTAAATTATCGGCTCGTATTGGTGAGAGTACCAATACAAATATGCAAAATTCAGGCTGGTTACATGGGTAACGAACAATATTAACACGAATTTAAGTAAAATAGACGCTGGTATCACCCAAAAAGATTTCCAACTCAATCCTGATTTGATACCAAGTGAAATAGAGCCCGGTACCGTTGCTTATACTGATGAAAATTAAGTAAAATAAGTAACACTGATACCAGCGACATGCAACTAGGTAAATTATCACAATTTGTACTATCATCAGTGATATGATGCTTTGTAGGCCGGTAACAATTAAGAAGGTAATTGATGACATGAAATGAAATTAGAAATGATACACCACAGGGCCAAAACGGTATGGACTGGTAAGGGCGCACGGAAGACAAGGTTTCCACTTTATGTATGTGCTGTTTTTCCTGCCAGCTGGAAATAACGTGAAGAAGCGGCAGGCAAGGACGCCCAATACGGCGGCGGCAAAGGCGCTAGTGAGCACCAACCGCCAAGGTGTCACCCGGCAGGTGAAGCGGCTACAGGGTCGTCTCGGACCCGGCAAGAGCAAAGCGACGGTTAAGGATAAGATGATCAAGTGCGCCCTGGGTCAGTAGGGTCCCGTCACAGTACACACTAATTTTGACGAACATGGAATGCAGAGCTGAAACCATTTTTTTTCCATCCCAAAAAGTTCAATTTCTGATTTTAATCGATTTTTTTTTACCCCCAGTAGGTTGTGGAAAATGACTTATGTTAAACCACAAAAACAAATGAGCGTGTGTATTTTGTTGCAAATGGGCTAACCGTTTGCTCGTTAACAGCCGGCTGTTGACCTGAGTGTCCAACAGCTAATGTTGCACGAATTCGACGACCGCACGTCACTCACCCGACCGCACCAAACCTTGACAAGAAGCACAAGATCCTCCTGTGCTGAACGTTAACACAGCGACACCAAGTGGACAACAATATCACCCACACCTCACGTGCACATTTCGTTGTTTCGTGGAAAGTCTTTTTTTGTTTTGTTTTTTTAATCCAATAGGACAATCGCTACAATCATCAATTTTAAACATGCACTAGCTCTAAACGATAAGGAAAGTTACAGGCCAAAAGAAACAGCCGTGAAACAAGTTCAGTACAGTTAGGGGCAAAAGTAGAAAATAACAACGGACTCTGCCTTAACTTTGATGACAATGCACATGTAGAGTGGAAAAAAATAAAATAAGCACAAATGTAAGCCTTTGACGGCTGCTGAGCTGAGCCCTCGTGATGTTTCAGTATAAATGTTACATTTTTCCTGAATTGGGCCTTTCATTGTTTTTTATCGGTCAATTCAAGATTTTTTATTTTTTTTGGCCAGGACAATTTTTATTATTTGCAGCTTGTGTCGTTTAAAGTGTGCAAATAGCACAAATGGAGAGTTCCGCTGATTATTTTTCAGAAAAGTGACTAGCGACTGTAATGGCCTCTAACTGACATGAGCGGAATAGTTTCCACAAGTGGTAATTAAATCACTCATTTGCATATGGCTTCCGTGTGGACGATTTCAGACGAGTTCAGGAAAACAAAGGAGACAAGTCAGATGACGGCCAACCTGAAATACTTCACGAGAACCAGCTTCAAGGCCACCGCGTCGGACACATTAAAAGTGAGAGTTCATATTTTGTCGGCATTCATGTAAAACGCATAAATAAACGACCACGTCTGTTGTCTCTCGCTCAGATCCAGAACTACAACAAAGGAAGACTGTCCCGTAATCGGCCCAATCGGCCCGCCGCTCACAAGCCCAAAAAGACACAGTCGGTGTTCACCGAGGAGGAGTTCCAGCAGTTCCAGAAGGAATATTTTGGCAGGACGTGAAAGAAAAAAACAACACCTACACCCCGGAAACCAGACTTTGTTCAGATTTGACAAGAAATTGACGATTAAAAAAATGTCCTGTCTAATGCTGAATGACTTGAGATTTTGTTGGCATGGGTTATAAGAGGCCAATGCTGGGACACTGCAGCTCTGCTTACTTTTTGATTTGAAATTGGTTTTTTTTTGGCTTTGGATCTTCAGCCAGCCTAGCTGATAATGTCATTGGCTGATATCCTCGCTAGGTGTGGCGTTCTGTATGTTAATTAGCGCCATTATGACGTCACAAAACTGATGATAAACGTTTTAATTTGTTTTGCTCTTGATGGGTGTTCAGGCTCCCCAAAGATCATAATACATAATGCAGTCTTGCTCAGAAAATGTTAATATTGATGTCCTCGTTTTCAGAGTATAAATACATACTTTAATTTTATGAGTTGGACTCACATACTCTGAAATAGGAATATCTTGCTAGCTATCCTCAACTTCTGAATACTTTATAAATTTTCTGAATATGAAAGTGATCATCAGAAATTTTGAATACGTATGTTCTAAATGTACTCGAATACTCAGGACATGAAGATAACCTTTATTTGTCCCACACTGGGGAAATTTGCGTATGATTTTGTGCAGACTGAGAAAATAGTGTAGGAGCAGCGATTGGCCACCAGAGAGCGGTGTATTCCCATCTTCCGCGCTTCAGTTAAAATTCTGGTTCTTCCGATTTTTATGATTCGCTCAACGTTGTGCGCCCATATTTCACGTTTTTTTAAAGTGAACTGAAAGACATTTTACTGTCATAACACTCGTGAAAATAGAACAACACACAGAAACCAAGTACCGGTAATTCTTGCTGGGACGTGAGTGTCGGGAGCCAGAAATCCTTATGGACGACAAACGCGCTAATCTGCACCTAATGTCATCTGAGGGTCATGAGGGATCGTGGTCGGACAAGATAATTGTCTTAAATCCTAAAGCAGGCCCTCGAGGAGAACACGAGACCTCAGCACTGCCATGAGTTGACCTTAAAAGCGAGCATGTGCAAGTCAGATGCTTTTTTTTTTTTTGCGTGCCACACCGCCACTCATTTGTTTTGGTCACGCAAGATATCGTGTATAATTTTGTCTGAAAGCCCCCCCCCCCCCAAAAAAAACCCCAAGACATTACTTGAGACTAAAGAGAAGTAAAGTTTATTAGAAAAACAGTTGCAACAAAGATAGGCATCTGAGCGCATTTGTACAAGCTAAGAGCACGGCAACTATTGAGGGACATAAACGTTTAGCATTAATTAAATAAAACCTGGGCGGCTAACTATAAGTTGCAATGGGAAGCTACAAAATATGTACACACAAACACCGCGCACGCAGGCAGGCCTGAAGAAAACTCATACACTTGAGAGGCCCTTATCTGGACCAGAGGAAGGTTGCTATGGCAACTAGAGGGGGATTTGTGGGTTCCACTCGAGGTTGGTCAAAGTCAAATACAAATTCATGAAAGTGGATTTTCAGGATGCAGTGACAACGTGAGGTGTGTCACCAAAATTGATTTGAATCTGAGCATCGGTTTGGATTTCAAGGAGGGCAGTGGTCCCAACCCAACGCTATTGCGGAACGTTTACATTATGCGCACCTTGAGACGATGGACTCGACCCTTTACGGGTGGACTTCATTTTCGCCTTTAGTTTACTTTTCTGAAGACGCGCGTCTAACGGTTCGCCCTGACATTTCTTTCTAAAGCCCAATTTTGCAAGGAGTACATTTGGGCGGGAGACACGCAGGCGCATACCAAAGTCGTCCGCCTATTTGGCCGCCGCGCTCATCTTCCCGCGGTGGCGCTTGCGGACCTCCTCCATCAGGTCCCTGAGGTACTGGATCTCTCGGCTGATGGCGTCGGCGCGCTCGGCCAGCTCTCGGTTCTTGGTCTCCAGGGCCTCACGCTCCACGTTGAGCTGCTCCTGCTCTACGCGCTTCTTCTGGCGGTAGCGCGTGGCCGCCGTCTTGTTCTGCTCCATCTTCTTCAGTTTCTTCTCCACCACCTTGGGAGCGCCCGACGATGACTTCACCTTGGCTTTCGGGGAGGGCGAGGAAGATCCGGACAGGGGCTCGGGTCTGGCGTAGGGTTTGGCGCGGGGCGAGCCGGCGGAAGACTCGATGCCCGAGTCGCTGTCGCATTCGCTGGACGGCGAGGTCTTGATGAAGACATCCTCCGGCGTGGGCTCGGGATTCGGGCGGATGGTGGCGAGGGGCGACTTGGTGTCCGCTTCGGCAAATCCCGGGGAAGGAGGTGGGCCCGGGGAGCAGGGCTCCACCTTCATCATCACCCCCACGGGGTCTTCGGGGTGGCTGACGTGGAAGGGCTCCGGGTCCAGATCCACGTGGGGGCGGAGGGAGGCCAAGAGGTCCTCGGGGGAGGCGGGGGGCTCATCCGACGAGCAGGAGCCGATGAGAGACTCCAGGTCCAAGTCGCTGAAGTCGATCTTCTCCGACATCCAGTCCATGCCGGCGAAGTCATCGTCGTGGTCTGCAAACAGGTCAGCGTTTTCATTACGTTCCCTCGAGATCGCTTCGCATGTCCCTGCTCCGTTTGTGTGTTCGGACCGTCTGCAACATGCTGCCCTCCGTGAGCCTATCAAGCGGATTTCACATGATGTTGCCTTCAAGCAAGCAGACTTAAAGGCACCCCCTGAAACTTCATAGCTATTCATAAATCACATGGTAAAAGCTATATTGTACCCCCCCCCCACCCAAATCAGCGGCAAAAATAACACACTGGGGACATAAAAGCCACCCCGGCTTCAAATTTGCCATTGACGAGCGTTTGACCGATTTCAACGCGCGTTTCCTGTCCACTCAACTTCATTTGGTGTCAAAGTGGCTTCCGGGGCTCATCTTCCCCACGTTTTTAGGACTTCTCCCTCCTTCTGGATCAAGCCCTGCCCACATTTGACTGCGTCGGCAACAAAGCTTGTGACTCTTGCGTTGACGCGCGTGACAATTTGCAGCATCATTTAAAGGTTGAGCGCATCTGGGAAACGACGTCAAGCGGCCCCCGGGAAGACAATCGATTCACAGCGCTGAGAGCTCACGTCGAAAATATTTTCAAAGGTCCTTAAGCTCAGCTAAGGGGGCAGACAAAAACCGGTTTTGCGAGTCGTGCAGAACTGTTGATGCCACGCCTGCCAACAGCACACACGAGGCTTTGATGTTGGCCCGGATTAGTCTTGCGGACAGTTTCAATCCAACCCCGACACAAAACCGCAATATGTACACACGCAAGTCCTGTGATCTACCGTAAGCATATTTTTCTTGGTAGCCAACCAGCAAAACAAACTTTTTGCTGGACTGACGTGTATTTTTCTATTTACACGAAGTATGTGGTGATGACTAACTTTTGCTCCATGCGAGTTAACTGATGGCAAGCCAAACTCAGTTCATTAGCTTTCATTATTTTGATGGCAAAAACATTCAAAACTAAAATTTGACTATGTAAAGCACTCAGACAGTATGTGGAGTGACCTTGTATTTGTCTTTGCAAAATACATTTGCAATTAACCATTTAATGGTGCTCATAATTAAATCCAAACCTTTGCAGTGTGGAGGTGCAAAATCAAATGAAGGGAAAAAAAACCCAAGAACATTTGGATTTGATTTTATTTTGCCATTTTGAAATGGATCTTTTTTTTTAAATACCTTTGAACCGCTTTCTGTATTATATTTTATATCTAAATCTGCATCTTGAAATGTGGCTACGTCTTCGGGCGGCCATTTTGCAAGAGCGCAAGCTCACCTTGGGCATGGCGAGCTCCCACGTGGGCGCGGAGCAGATCGTCGTCGTCGTCGGCCAGCCAGGGCAGACAGGTCACGTCGACACCCGCCTTGGCTTCCAGGAAGGAGGGGGACGGGGGCGACAGCAAGGTGTGGTA
>NW_017842060.1:669348-674949 GCF_001891065.2 Hippocampus comes
CCACAGGAAAAAATCTAGATTGTCCCCCCCCCCCACCCAAATCAGCGGCAAAAATAACACACTGGGGACATAAAAGCCACCCCGGCTTCAAATTTGCCATTGACGAGCGTTTGACCGATTTCAACGCGCGTTTCCTGTCCACTCAACTTCATTTGGTGTCAAAGTGGCTTCCGGGGATCATCTTCCCCACGTTTTTAGGACTTCTCCCTCCTTCTGGATCAAGCCCTGCCCACATTTGACTGCGTCGGCAACAAAGCTTGTGACTCTTGCGTTGACGCGCGTGACAATTTGCAGCATCATTTAAAGGTTGAGCGCATCTGGGAAACGACGTCAAGCGGCCCCCGGGAAGACAATCGATTCACAGCGCTGAGAGCTCACGTCGAAAATATTTTCAAAGGTCCTTAAGCTCAGCTAAGGGGGCAGACAAAAACCGGTTTTGCGAGTCGTGCAGAACTGTTGATGCCACGCCTGCCAACAGCACACACGAGGCTTTGATGTTGGCCCGGATTAGTCTTGCGGACAGTTTCAATCCAACCCCGACACAAAACCGCAATATGTACACACGCAAGTCCTGTGATCTACCGTAAGCATATTTTTCTTGGTAGCCAACCAGCAAAACAAACTTTTTGCTGGACTGACGTGTATTTTTCTATTTACACGAAGTATGTGGTGATGACTAACTTTTGCTCCATGCGAGTTAACTGATGGCAAGCCAAACTCAGTTCATTAGCTTTCATTATTTTGATGGCAAAAACATTCAAAACTAAAATTTGACTATGTAAAGCACTCAGACAGTATGTGGAGTGACCTTGTATTTGTCTTTGCAAAATACATTTGCAATTAACCATTTAATGGTGCTCATAATTAAATCCAAACCTTTGCAGTGTGGAGGTGCAAAATCAAATGAAGGGAAAAAAAACCCAAGAACATTTGGATTTGATTTTATTTTGCCATTTTGAAATGGATCTTTTTTTTTAAATACCTTTGAACCGCTTTCTGTATTATATTTTATATCTAAATCTGCATCTTGAAATGTGGCTACGTCTTCGGGCGGCCATTTTGCAAGAGCGCAAGCTCACCTTGGGCATGGCGAGCTCCCACGTGGGCGCGGAGCAGATCGTCGTCGTCGTCGGCCAGCCAGGGCAGACAGGTCACGTCGACACCCGCCTTGGCTTCCAGGAAGGAGGGGGACGGGGGCGACAGCAAGGTGTGGTAGGGGGAAAGGGACAGGGAAAGGGGGGGTGAACCCGGGACCTCCCCCCCGAGCGAGGAGGAGGAGGAGGATGGTGGTGAAAGCGCTTCCTCTTCATCTTGGTCCAGAAGGGGCCCCATTGGGTCAGCCATCAGAAATGAGGGCCCTGTGCAACAGTTTCATCGGTTAGTAGCGCATTTGCAAAACACCAATTGCAAGCGGTCCGTGCGCAGCCGCTGAACCACTTGGCCTCGCACATGACAGCGATTGTGTCTGCATTGACGCATGACATGCCGCGGATGGACTCCCGGCGACATCAACTATGCCTGGATCGTCTTTTCAGGGGCCCTACACAATATGTTGCACCATGTAACTTTTTATTCTCTTTTTTTTTTAAAATGGTGGCAGTCCACAAAGACGTGCGCCGGGACCAAAACAGGACGCAGCAAGCGCCGTTACTTTATTTACTGGTAATTTTCAATTCTAAATATGGCCAGGTCATGTTCTCAAAAACAATCTGTGTGTAGCGGCCACACATACTTGACAGCAAACATGGATCCAGATTTCTTGTGTGCCGTCTCAGCGGCAGCAGCAGCTACTGCCTTCGTATTAATGCCATGGAGGGGGGGAGATAAAGAACACGTTCACTTGAAACTAATTTTCATGAATACTTTTAAAATAAAGAGATCAACATCAGTTTAAGTACTGTTAATGACCAAGTGTTGCCCTGTACATATATGAGGCCTTTTCCGATGGTGGCCAATCAAAAGGTCAGAGTGGAAAAGAGCGACGACGTACACATGCAGCGCCCGCCACCCACCTGAGCACAGGGCCTCCACGGCCTCCAACGCGAGCATCGTGGATGTGGCGTGCGGTCAGCGATAAAGCGGGTACGACCGAGTGCGGGGACGTTCGCAAGTCGAGACGTTCGGGACTGCTGTCGACTGCAGCAAAGCTGAGGGGAATTGCCAAGAGAGACCTGCGGACGACAAAAAAGAGAAGCGGCAAACGTGACAATCACGTCTCCCGTCTGAGACGCCAAAGACATACTTGATACACAAGGACCAAATTACGTGTGTGTGTGTGTGTGTTACTGTTCACCAGGACAAATTTAGGAAACCAGAGTAAAAATATGTAACCATTTGTGCCCTCAAACACACAAACTTTTGGAAAAATGCCGTGACAAATATGTACACCAAAACAAGTTTGTGGCAAATTTGTATTGAATAACTTGATCACCTTTGTCCCAAAATACATTTGATATAATGAACAGTAACTGGATGGAGCTTTGACGATGAACAGAGTCTTGTACATGTCAAAGGATTGGAGACCGAATTGGACGCTCCCCAGATTGAAATGCTGACACGACAGAACAAATGGTTTGGAACATCTTATGCATGTACAAGACTGATCACCACTCCACATTCAAAACAAAGCTTTGGGGTGCTAATGAAAACTCACTCCAAAATAAAGATAGCAAGGATTATTATCCTGAAAATAAATTTTAACATCCCTTTTAACATGCAAATCCCATCTGAGTAAAGAGGTCTTTTTTTGTTGATTGTACACTTATTACACCTTCTCACTGGATCATTCCTGGTCAACGTTAAACCTCCCATTGTGCAAACATTTCGACAAATATTACTGGAGTGTAATTAGGCTAAACAGGACCTGTTACTTACCATAACCCAAAACTGAACAAGTTATTTTCTGTTGCTTAATTTTATGTCTGTAATGTTATGTTTGGCATTTAACTATGTTGGTTGTTATATTATGAATGTTTGTTTGAATATTGCTGCTGTGACATTGTAATTTCCCCTCGCAATGATAAGCGCATATAGTTATCTTGTAAAAAATATTTTTCAAGTATTTCAAAAATACATTTTAAATGTCGACTTCTCGGTCACTTTCACCTCACACAGTCGTTAAATCGTTTTACTGACACTTGAGAGAGGGGAGACTAATTATAGCCAATCCTTCGGCAGTGTGGCGTCATGTGACCTGAAGGAAAGAACCGCCCACTCCCAAAGTACATTTCCTAATTTGGTCATGTCTCGGCCCGGTGACCACGCCCGCCAGGAAAAGCGGGCCCGCCATTTTCCTGTCAAGTAGTCCGCCAAGGGGGCTCGACGACTGAATCGGCGCGCCATTTTGAGGACGCCACGTTGTCAACTATTTCATGTACACAAACAAAAACCGGCAACGAAAAGCACGCAGACTTCGAAGAAAGACATTCATATTCGTTTGTCCAACATATCTGACAGCGACTTTTAAAGCGTTTAGCTGCACTAGCAAGCCGAACGCAGCAATTTTTAGGGCACAAAAAGTTGCTCGTCCAGTGCGCCACTCCATTAAACTCGATGTTATCACATTAAAGCAAGCCAACTCACAAAGCATGACGTGTAACATAATTTTTGGAACATTTAGTGGTCTTATACAAGGTGAACTTGGAGTATGTTTTGAAATTCCAACTTTCCAAACGCCACCACAAGACGGTAAATAATGTGTACTTACGCCATTTTGCCCGAAATCGCCAGTGCACTTCGCCGATGCCCTGCCCGTTTGATGCCGCTGCGCAGATTGCCGCCACCCGCCGTTAAACTGCCATGTTGATGGTTGATATATGCCGACACCGAACGCAACAATGCCCACACTGAAGACGACACCGAGAAACGAATGTTCCAAGTGTGCGCAGGCGCAGCAGCTTATATTACACCGAAGCACTACCAAGCGTGTCCCTCCGCCAAAACAATGTTAATTTTTTTACTACTTCGTTGCGGGTGAGCGCGGCAATTTGTTGAAACTCGCCTTTACTTCTTCGGCGGGCGGTGTATGTATTAAAAACACGCGTACCACTGCTTTTCATGTCTTTGATTTCTTGAATGCGTGTGTGCATTTTAATAGGGTGACGCTTGTATAAGTGTATACACAGTAAGTGGGCGGGCCATATAGGAAACGTCAACATTAGTTGAAGATGCTGCGATGCAGCGAGATGTTCCTAAATAGTTCCGTGTGCTCTTATCGTAATGTAACGATAAGTATACAATGTGTGTCTCCACTGCATGGCAATTTTTATTTTACAACTTTGCAGTACAGTACTCAAAATTCTAGATCTACTTCAAAGAGTCGGTGTGTCTTTAGTACTGCGGTCAAGCCAGCACGCACTCGCAAAATCGAAGTCAAGTGAGCCGGCACTGCGATTGTCAATACTGTGCATTACGGTAATCTGTCGCCAGCGAGCGGCGTTGGCATCCTTCAAAATAAAAGATCCACCACGCATGCATAAACGTCATTTATTTCGGTTAAAAGAAATTAATAAAAGTATAAAATAAGTAATTTCTTGGCTGTTGGGTAAAGATTCACCAAGGAATAACAAGAACTCTCAGAACAGCACCAATAAGCGTTCTCAAGTGGAGATAGAAAATAAAGTCAATGGTAATTCTACATCAATTTCACCTGACATTAAAAAAAAATAAATAAATAAAGAAACTAATCTGGGTGATAGCGCAACCACACCAGGTTGTCGACACACTAAGGCATGCCAGGTATACACCCACAGTACTGGTAAGCGTTCTCAAGTGGAGATAGAAAATAAAGTCAATGGTAATTCTACATCAATTTCCCCTGACATTAAAAAAAAAAAAAAAATTAAAAAACTAATCTGGGTGATAGCGCAACCACACCAGGTTGTCGACACACTAAGGCATGCCAGGTATACACCCACAGTACTGGCATTCAGATCGAATGTTCCATTAAGAATTAAAATGCCTCTCAAATATGACATTTTGAGCTCCTCTGCTTATTTCAAAAGATTCTTGAAAATATCCCTCAATCAAACCAGACCTGCAGGACACGAGAGCACTGCAGGTATCCAACAAGACCATTCGGATCTGATGTTGGCCTCGGAAAAGCGACAAGATGGCCTGCGTTCTGACATGACTTGCATTCTAACATGTTGATCTTTTTGCCCATTTATAGAACATCCGAAAAGAAGGAATCCAGCACCCCGGCTCTCCACCCAGACCACCCTCGTCCGGATCAGATGTTGCATTTTGAAATAAAAGGCCTCTGAAAACTGGCATGTTGACCTGATTTCTGACAAGTTGATCTGAACACATTTTCAACGCACGTTCCCTAAAAATTTAGCTTCCGTTATCCCGTGAGGGCTGCATGTCTGGGGATAACTACAGCATTCCAGCTTTCCAACGCGACCACTCCCATCTCAATCTGATGATGCATTTGGGAATAACAGCCCTCTGAAATGTGGCAAGATTTCCAACAAGGTGGCCTGAACGCCCAACATGTTGACATTTTCAACCATTTTGAAAAAATTCCTAAAAATATCGCCTCCGATATCCTGTGAGGGATGCATGTCTGGGGACAACTACAGCACTCCAGCTTTCCAACGC
>NW_017842060.1:676654-684421 GCF_001891065.2 Hippocampus comes
TTTTCTATCTCCACTTGAGAACGCTTACCAGTACTGTGGGTGTATACCTGGCATGCCTTAGTGTGTCGACAACCTGGTGTGGTTGCGCTATCACCCAGATTAGTTTCTTTAATTTTTTTTTTTTTTTAATGTCAGGTGAAATTGATGTAGAATTACCATTGACTTTATTTTCTATCTCCACTTGAGAACGCTTATTGGTGCTGTTCTGAGAGTTCTTGTTATTCCTTGGTGAATCTTTACCCAACAGCCAAGAAATTACTTATTTTATACTTTTATTAATTTCTTTTAACCGAAATAAATGACGTTTATGCATGCGTGGTGGATCTTTTATTTTGAAGGATGCCAACGCCGCTCGCTGGCGACAGATTACCGTAATGCACAGTATTGACAATCGCAGTGCCGGCTCACTTGACTTCGATTTTGCGAGTGCGTGCTGGCTTGACCGCAGTTCTTTAGTCCTGGGAACAAGTCGCGGATTGCATTTAATTGATCCTGACAGGTAAACAAAGGATTAGAAAACAGTGAGCACCACTGACGTCATGAAAAACATCAGGAAGAACACACTTGCGATGTCAAACTTATTTGCGATCACTGGACACAACCACTCCAAAGTGGAACCAAATGATGAGTTCAAATTTTTTTGTCATTCTTCTTGTGAAAAAAAACCCCCAAAACTCCAAGTATATTTGGAACATTGTCTCATCACACCATACAAACAAATGGCATCCTTTTGGAAAGGATTGGACCCCCGATAGGTGGTCAACGAGTAGTAAGCATTCAAACAACAAAGAAAACAATCATACTCTTCGTTCTTAGTGACAAAAAGTTAGTGATTTGTTTTTCATTAAAAAATTATCTATCTTGTAACTTTCAAGTGTGGTTGCAGTTTTAAGTACTCAATTCAACTCAACTTCTTTTCCAGACCACAAACATTTATTCTTTTTCATTGATTGATGGTTAGAACTTCTTCAATAGTGTCCCAATGTTTTGATCACGTGGCGTCATATTTTGAAACGTCAGGGAACCCCGCCTCCTCCAAATGGTCTTCCGCGTGCATTCCGTCAGCGTGGCATCACTCCAAAACGACTTTTGTTTTCATACTCTGACCGCTAGATGGTGTAAGAAATCACCTTGTGCGATAATTACGACATGGGAGACTCGTTGTACAAGCCTTCAAAATTTCTCTCTCTCTCTCTCTCTCTCTCTCTCTCTCTCTCTCTATATATATATATCTCCTATCCTTCGTTAATATCCTGTAAATAATCTGTTTTGTCCGATTTTTATCAAAGTTGCATTTTTCGACATTTTTTGGGACTTTTATGCATTACAAATCGTACCTCTCTTCGTTCTTGTATTCCTCACTAAAATACCCAATTTTTAATATGGAAAAAAAGTGTACCAAAAATTAACCCCGCGCCACAAAAACCTTCACACATCGTCACAGCACAGCTGAAATTTTGAAATTAATTTATTATATCTTTTCCACAGAACATTTGTGGTTGTTGATGGTTAACATACATCCAGTCATTTGAATAAACACCAGAGTTCACTTCCAAATGTTCTTTTTCTTCGTCTTGTTTTCCATCATCAAAAAAGCGTCTTTTATTATTTTGATTGAAAGTATCACCCCCAGGTTCTTTTTTTGGGGGGGGGTGCCTTCTACCTCCCACGGTTCCTCCTCTTGGAACACTGAGCCACTGGACCACACACACACACACACACACACACACACACACACACACACACACACACACACGTGCACGTTCCACCAAGATCAACAAGACAAAAAAAGATATAAATCAATAAAACTATGTGAGATTGAAGAATCAGTGCAGGGACGGAGGGGGTCGCAATTGTCGTAAAAAGAAAAAAATCATGTCTTCCTGCATGTGCTTTCAAAATAAAGCTGTCAGTATGTGGAGCTTTTCATAAGACAGAAACAAACTATAGCCCCTTTCACACAGTTCACCAAAAACTCCCACAGCGGAAACTTTGACACAAAACCAAGCAATACTGAATGTGTCATAAATATTTCATGTCCAGTCAGTGTGAAATGAGCTTTTGATACACATTTGAACCAGAGAGACTGCAAAGTGACCACTTGACGGCTGTAAGCTTCCACAATACGTCTCCATATGCCTTTCACGCAGCACTCAGCAAAGGCGGATTTTGATGCAACTGTCTGCGCTTTCACACAATGACACCGCGTCACGCAATCGGGGAGTTGAATTTGATTCTTTTACACTTCACGCGCACACACACACGCACGCACGCACGCACGCACGCACGCACGCACGCACGCACACACACACACACACACACACACACACACACACACACACACACACACACACACACACACCAAACCAGGAAGAAGCATTATGCCCCAGAAGCCATTCCATTTGTGACTCGGGCTTGAACGAGTACTGAAAGGGGCTACTGAGTGTGTTTTTGTGTGTGTGTGTGTGTGTGTGTGTGTGTGTGTGTGTTGTGTCAATGCTATCACACTTTGGCTTCAACAGAAAATGGGGGGGGGGGGAATGACATAATTTCAAACATTTTGTAACAAAAAACAGGATAAAAAAATAAAAAAATAAAGCCCAATAACCCTGTTAACAACCCAATGTTAATAACCGATCAATGACAACACAAATCAATAAGGTGCTTTCACGCTGCTAAACGCATCAGAAAACAACACGAGCGCTGCGCACTGCTTCGGAGACGACCAATCACAGCAAGGGACGCGGGAAAAGGAGGCGTCACTCCGGACACAACAACAACAACAACAACAAAGAAAAAAAGACCACAGACAGAAAGCCTCAGTGATTGGTTCCACCAACTTGATGGCCTTGGAGGAAGTAAAAGACGCCCGAGGCACGTCTGTTTGAACAGTAGGCTCACACACAAGCACGCCTCAAAAACATTAAATAGCAAGCTGCCAAATCGATGTGATTTCAACAAAATTGAAAAAGAAACGCACGCACGCACTCTTGTTTTCCATCCCAAGGGGACATTTGATCAAAACAAGGCAGAAAAAGTGCAACCAAAATCAATGATTGCGTGGAACTTCCTCCTTCCGGCGAGCCCCGCCCCTTTCCTCCCATTTAAGCGACCACGCCCCCTTAGGAAGGAAAAAAAAAAGTCACTCAATGCGGTCGATGAATGAATTCGTTTTGCGGTGAAAATCTTGATTGTTTTTATTGACGGTGAACTGGAGGGAGAGCGCCAGAGAATTGCCTGTTTATACATTCGTGCGCGCGCACACACAAAATGATCCGATTTCACTTAAACCATTTATTTCCAAGAAACAATGACTTCTTTGTTCCGCTCTTCAGGCCGGTGACGGATGCTGACAGGCGGGACGATAAAATGCTCCTCCACTCGGTGGGAGAGCAACGGAATAATTCAGCAAAGAAATGGTCAACCGGAAGTCTTTTTAATTGGGCCAATCAGAAGCCGGAAGAAAGCCAGACGTGGAAAAGACGCAAGAGCGACAGTGGCAAACGGTTGAACGCGTGGAGCGAAACAAACAAACAAAACAAAACAAACAATCGTCATTGTGACTCGAGCGCCTCGTCGACTTCGCTGTTGGGCAGCCCAAATAAAAACCGTCAAAGGGAGAGCCAAACGACATCCACAAAGGATTCAAAGTTTTTTTGCTTTGGCTTTTTGCACTTCAAAGTTTTATGGCAGTCCAATAAATGAGCATATGAAAGAAAGATGCTTTGAATTGCCATCGCCGCAGCAGCAGCAGGTTAAAAAATGACGTACGCCATCATGCCGCGAGGCAAACGAGACTTTGATATTAGTTGAAATTTTGTTTTGACCACTGGGATTCATTTTTATTCGAATTAGATTGTGAATTTGGTGATACAATCATAAACATTTTGTGATTGCAACAATTAAATTTGTGTTTTCATAATCACATAAATGTGATGTTGAAAAAAAGAAAGCGTTATTATTTATTTATTTTTTTTAGATTTAATTTGTAATTTTGGAACTGGATTTTAGATTTAATATTTGTATCGACATACCAAAAAACAATGAAAAAGTGACAAAGGCTTCCTGACACTGACTGCTTGCTATTTTTAAATCATAAATGTCAAGTTAAGTCTTTTATCGAATGAAATCAATCAAGTTTTGTCTTCAATGTGAAAGTTTGGACTGAAGAAAAAGGCTCTCAGAAACCATGTAACTAATTTCATACATTTTCTGAACATTTTTTAAGGATTCCAATTAAAAAAAATGTTTTTCAGCATTTGAATTCAAATTTTAAACTGTAAACATGAATAAAAATGACATTTAAAAAAGTAATTAAATAAAAGAACCACATTTAGATTGAAAACATTTGTGAGTTTCAAAAATATTTGTCGACAATTCCATCATTTGTAAACCTCATCTTAATGTGAACTCAACCTCGACAGTTCGATGGAATTTCAAACGAATGGAAGAAAAATCCTTCAAAACCAAACGGAAGCCGTTGCCGATGGCAACATTTCCTCAGAGGCTAAAGTGGATGACAACGCGGCGTCGGCATGCTGGGAATTCGTGGTGGGGACGGTTGCCGCGGCGACGGCGGGCGGTCAGCGGGGTCACCGCCACATGTGCGGCGCCAAACGCGCAGCTGTCGAAGCGTGATTGCAGCTTGCGCGGCCCCCGAGGTCTGATTTATTGCTGTGATTGGGTTGCGATGTCCTTCGGTGAGTTTTGCGTGTCCGCCAGTGTGTGTGTGTACGCTCTTTCCTGTGACTAAGAAGACACACAAGTTGAACTCGAATGACTAATTTTGCTGCGAGGAGACATGATTTGATCGAAACAAAACGGGCACACGCACACAAAAGTAACTGCCCACTCATCTTGCCATTACTTTTTGTTTCCAAGGAGTCAAAAGTTACCTTGCCTGTACACGGACTCTCTTTTTTTGTCAAGATTCACAGCTGATTGGCACACGCTGTACACACCTGCAATTTTTAGAGAGGGGGGCGGGGACGAAAATCACCGCAAAACCTGTGTTGAACACAGACAAGCACGCACGCGCACACTCATGACTCAGAGCCAATTAGTACACGCCCCCCCCCCCAAACTACTGAAAAAAAAACCCCACCCGCCCCCACACACACACGCACTGGCAATCCACAAGTGGGAACGTGACAAGAAGACACGAACTTAAAATACTCGGCACATCCAGTGGTTTGCGTCCGATCCGGTCTCAGCGCCGTCCGGCGTACGGGTTCTCCAGGAGGTAGCGGTATCGCTGGTAGTGGTCCAGCATGTACTTGGGGGCGTACATGTGCTCCTTGGGGTCCACGGGCGGGTACTCCTGCAAGGAGCCGTCGAACCAGCCGCCCGTGCGGATCAGCTGGCGAATGTAGCCCAGGTCGCGTTTGTCCTCGTAGTCGCCCCAGCGCGGGAAGTCGCCGTTCTGGGCCGACACCAGCTTGAAGAGGATGCCCTCGGGCGAGAAGCACCAGGAGCAGTGCCAGCCGGCAAAGTGGAAGGGGCTGCCCAGGGACCACTGCACCAGGATGTGGCCCGTGTCGTTCTCGTACTTGCGGAAGGCCGGCATGGTGTAGTACTCGCGGCGGCGCAGCTTGATGCCGTCGCCGTCGTAGACGGCGCGCAGCATGCCCGTCGTGCAGCCCGACACCACCTCCAGGGAGCCCAGCTGCTTCCAGAAGAAGCCGTACAGAGACTGCCCAAAACGCACGCACAGGCACAAACACGCGCGCCGTCAGCCGTCCACCAATTTAGCAAACAATTTTGTCCGCAAACGAAATGTGGAAATTAGGATTATTTTTTAAAATTATTTTGTCTCATTAAAAAAAAAAAAATACTTGAAAATGCTTGATTTTAGGTGTTGCTGCTGAGGATAGCCCACACATATTTTGCATGTGGCATGTTCAAATATCTGGTGCAACGAGAGAGGGCTCTGTCCACGTTCGTGTATGGGTTGTTTATAACAGCCCTCCAATATGGCCGCCGGTCGTGCATTGTGGGTAATTGCTCAAAGGACGGAGCCCTCTATTGATGAATTATGTTTAGCATTGTTTGTTAGCACTAAGCTAAGATCTCCTTTACATTAAAGGGAAATTATGTGGTGGGTTGAAAAGCAGAATGTGTCATTTTGACCTTTTTAAAGAAAAAAAAAAAGGTCGATTCCCCAGCGGCGCTGCAACATCAAAGACACGCTCACCTTGCGCATGTGAATGGCGAAGGGCTCAGTCCAGCCGTCAAACAATTTGAGGAAGAGGAGGCCCTCGCGAGCCGGGATCTCGTCGGCGTCGTTGATGACGAAGACGTCGTCCGGCCGGCCGCCCTCCACCCGCGACATGCCGTTGCGCGTCAGGAAGGTGCGAAGGTAGTCGTCGGCGATCCAGCCGTCCTGCCGCCCGCCCTCGGGGAAATGGTCCAGGAACACGTACAGGATCTTGTGGCGCACGTAGTCATAAGTTCCGTTCAGGAGCAGACGCAGAAAACTGCAACGCACACGCACACGCACAAAATGGAGTCCCCAGTCAGCAAAGTGCAGACCGCATTTCCAGGAATTACGAGCGCTTGCTACCGATCGAAAAATGCTCACGAGCCTTTCAGTGCCCCAGAACCGAACGCAAGACAACAAGCTGCCGTGGCCCAAACTTGCAACGGTGCCAGAAAAAAAAAAAACCCGGATCAGACTTCAACCGAGACAGGCCCCATTTGGACAGCGCCGAGCCGGTTCCGAGAAGTAACGAGCCCGACACCAGCCGCTTTGACGTCCACCTCAGCCGTCACTCATGACTCGGAGCGAGTTACGTCAGTCGGCCCCGCAAGCGAGGCAGGCGGTCACCTGAGAGGTCTTTTTTCCCCGTAGGCGGTGAAGTTGGACTCGCAAACGAGGAAGAGGTCCACGGCCTGCGCCAGCTCGTGAAAGCGGACGTGCAGCAGGTCAAACTCGTGGTTGACGTTGATGGCGTTGATGACGCGGCGGGGCGTCTCTCGGGGCGTCAGCCGCTCCTTGGTGGGCAGGTTGGAGTGGTACACCATGGTGGGCACCCCGCAGTAGGGGCCGTGCCAGCCGGGCCGGCACACGCACTTCACCAGCCGCCGCCCGCCCCTCGTCACCCTGGTCTTGGACTTGGGCGTGACGAAGGCCCGCCGCTGCTGGACTTGCAGAGGTTTTCGATACCCGCCGGTGGCGGCGGCGGGGCGTCCGCCTTCGCCGGCGCCGCCCGCTTTGCCACCGTTCTCCTTGGGGGCGGCCACCTCAGTGCCCTGCCGGAAGCACAGCGCCCCGGCTCGGGTTCGAGTAAAGTACGGCGTCTCGTCGTCCTGCAGCTGGTAAGTACGGGTGTGCAGGTCCCCCATGGATTCCGACGAGGCGGTCGTCGGTCCGGCTTCGAGGACCACCGCCGGATGGGGCGGGTGAGTGGGTTCGCGCGGGGGAAGGCGCTCTTCCTCTTGCTGCTGTATCGGGAAAACAAAAAACATTTGGTTGACAAACACAATAAATCTTCAAACAATTGTGACAAACAGTTGGGCCCAAATAACCTCACTCGGGTCAAAAAGGGACCGACCGACCCACAACAGAATCCAATTTTTGTGGTCTTTTGGGTCAGTCCCTTTTTCATTTTGTCGCCCCCACTGTTTTCAGAGTGCAATGCTGCTGCCGTGGTTTGTTTCACCGTACCGGGCTCGGAAGGTCCCCCCTCGGGTTCTCGCCGGGTTTCTCCCAAGGGCGAGGAGGCGCCGGCACCTCCCCGATCCTCATCGGCAGTCCCGCGCCGCCCG
>NW_017842060.1:684557-695285 GCF_001891065.2 Hippocampus comes
GCCGCGCCGGTCCCTTGCGAGTCGGCCGCCGCCCCCAGCCGGTCCCCCTGCGGCGCGCCCCCTCTGGCTTTGGGGGCCGAAGGGCGGAGGACCGGCGGCGGGGGGGCCTCCTCGGGGGAAGCGGGGCTGAGCGGCGCGCCGCTTCCGGCTCCCTTCTCCTGCCAGAAGAATCCGGTGACCATGATGAAGGACTTGATGTTGGGGTACGGCGCGGAGAGCTCGCGCAGCAGGGACACATAGTGGAGGGCCTTGTAGTAGTGCAGGAAGGAGATGACGCACAGGCCCACCGTGCACAGCAAGAACACCCTGTGCCGCCGCATTTTCATCCTGTAAAACAACAGGCCAAGAGACCGCTTGTGACCAGTCGCTGGAGTCGGTCGGGTGAAAGAGCTCAACCGATCCTGGGTTATTTAGACCCAACCCGCTGTGTTGAGGATTTGACCCAGATTTTGCCCCAACAAAGGTCAATCAAACCATATATGAACCAGAAATAGATATATCAAAAAAAAGTAAAGCGACCACGAACGGGGTTTTCAATTTTGCCGCACCCGAAAAACAGTTGGGTCAAAAATAACACAAACTGGGTCAAGAGGTTTGGGGAAATGAATTCCAACCCAAAAGTTGGCTTGATGGAATAATGTCACGCCAGGTGCAGGATTTGGACGCCGAAGCCGACCGGAGACGCGAGCGGCCGAGCGGCGGCGTCTTGATAGCCACAAATTCAAAGTGAAATCAAAAACGGAGAGCGGGGCTGGAGGCCGAAGGCACGGAAGGGAGCTGCCGCTCGGACTGGCACGAAGCTACTCAGAGACAGGTGACCCGGTTTTCCAAAAGAAAAAAAAAAAACAACTCTGCGCTTTTCAGTGCGTCCGACGGCACGTGTGAGCGCGAGCATGTTGATCTCACAGTTTGGTTCCACGAGACACTTTTTGTCATCGCGTCAAAAACACATCGGGACACATCACGTCACTCGCATTAAGATTTGCTGCTGTCCTTTTACTTGATCATTTTTGCGGAGGTTATTCTGGGACACGTTTATGGACCACACCCTGAACTGAATCGTCATCGAGTTCCATTTGCGCGTTAGCTGCACGCTCAATTTGAAACCAAAATCCCGTTTTTTCAATAGAGGGATGGTTAACAAATAAAAATAAAAAATAATTTGATTCATTTTCGAAATTATTTTTTTCTTCCCCGATTTTTTTGCGGAAAAAAATAATCGTCGCATGAATCAACTTTGAAAAGAATCATTAGTTGGGTCCTGAAACACAACTTGGAACTTCGACGACATACAATGCACACTTTTTCACTCGAGACTTTGGATGAAATGTTTTCAGATTGGAATGCAACACGGATGTGAAGCACCTGTCGGAAACGCAGCTTCTACAAAAAGATATTCACACTCACGGACACGCACACACTTAAGGGAGCCACGTCAGCAGAATTGGGGAGGTGCAATGATGAAGGATGCAGAGTCCTTCTCCAGCCTGACAGCTCAATAAAATTCAACTCAATGTGTGTGTGTGTGTGTGTGTGTGTGTGTGTGTGTGTGTGTCCCACCCCAATCCCCCTTCTTCGAAAAACCACAGCAAGACGACAAAGCATCTGAGTGCCTATTCACAACCCCCTGCCGGAGTCCGACCACATTCACTGACCTCAGCTAACGAGCACCCATGAGGTGGGTGTTGGTGGTTGTGTGTGTGTGTGTGTGTGGGTGTGGGGGGGGGGGGTACAGAACCCAAACCAAACCGGACATAGCCGTTGCTCCCAAATATGGAATGAGCCTATATTCAGATCGGATAACGGTTAGCATGCGAGCCGCTCACCGGCGTGAACGACAGCCGACTCCAAATCTCGGGGGCCACGGCTCCCACGGCACTCACCGGTCCAGGCCGTCGCTTTTAAAGCAACACGCATTCCAAGTCGCATTCGTTCGTTCGTACGGATTCTTTTTTTGCACTTGCTTCGATTTGCTTTTGTTTGTAGTTCAGCAGGGCAAATGAGAATTAGTTAGCAATTAATAAACCAACGATCTCGATATGTCACGATTCTGTTTTTGTTTAGATGAGATTCGGTTTCGCCTCATTGTTCATTGTCGCGGTTCTGTTTTGCTCCAGCGTCGCCCCTGTTGGCTATCGTGTCCTTGGCTTTTTCTGTTCAAAGGGGTTGACCGCTCTCGCTCCGGAAATTTTTTTTGTCATCGGCAGAGACGAGAGGCTTCGTACCTGCGTTGCATTCGTCTTCCCCTTTGGCGTCCTGCTTTGTCCATCAACTGAGCGCCGCCCGTGCAGGTGCCTCTTCTGTTTGCAAGTAGCGGGAGGTATTTGGAATTGGGAACTTCCTCCTTCTCACTTCCCCATAGTTTTCTTTTTGCGATGGAGGAAGCAGAAATTGAGCAAGGCAAAGTGACTCAAGCCGCTGTCGTGGACGCCCGCAGTCAATATTTGAGTTGAAAAGGCTGTGAAAAGAGTTGATCGAATGCAATTTTTTGTTGATGTTGCCAACACGAGGGTCGCTTTTGTGGAGTATTTTGGACGGCCAATCAAAAGGCAGCGCTTATAGACCTGGATTTCGGTTTGTGACACATCATCCTGTCATGTCAGAGCACATGCATTTTTCATTGCTTTTATTTCGATCTGGCTCTTTTTCTTCTTCTTCTTCTTCTTTTTCTCGCAAAGCTTACGGGTCAGCGGCGGGCTGAAGCAAACGTGTGGCGAAAGCCTGCGTGCTAAGTGAGTCCTAAATAATGCACGCATGTTGAGTGTGTGCGCGAGCCGCAACATTTGGGCTGCATCGGCGCAGTCTGGTTCGGCAAAGGTGAGGATGATGATGATCCGCGGATGTGTGCCCTCATGAGAAAATGGTCATATTTTGGTCAAGTGAACAAAAACGCCTTTCACGTTGGTAAAATGTTGACAAGAATATCATATTACGTGATGACCGTGAGGATTAGGGGGGACATCTGTATCTTTGAATTGAGTTGTCAATATTTTTGACCATGAATTGATTGAGAATCAATGTACTTTGACGGTTGACGAAATGTACTTTGGTTGTTACCAAAACAATGATAACTGTGCTTTGACGTCAGCTGTTTTTGCATTTGTTTCCTGCTAATATTGCCCAATTTTTAGATGTTTTTTGTTGTTGTCATTGTTAGTTGCAAACAATTAATTGATTACCTGTCGCACCGATAGTTTTAGTGTGCTGGGGGAAAAAAAAACACTGTGCGACAACAACAGCAATTCTGCGCAAACGACAAACAGGAAAGCTGGAAGAAACCGACAGGAACTTTTTCCGGTCATGCCGCACGCACGAGTGTTTGGACCGGCCAGGATCTGCCGAGTCGGTGCAAAAGTGGCTCGACGGGCTTTGTGATGCAAACCACACCAAGCACAGCTGCGTGTAAAACTGTGTCTTCATTAACATAAAAATAAGTCAAACTAAAACACACACACACACACACACACACACACACACACACACACACACACACACACAAAAAAGGCAAGCAGTGAGGCAAAACACGCAAACAAGGGTGGGGGGGGGGACGAGTGATGCGGAAAAAGAAGAATCTGAAGCGAAACATTCAAAGTAACATCTGCTGTCCGTCTACCGGGACTCATTGGCGCAGCGGAATTGAAAGCCATCCGCCAAAGTCGTCAAACGCCGACGACCGAGGCCTCGACGAGTCAACATCTCAAGGTCAAAGTCGTGCTTCGTGTCACGACAGTGGACAAGTTACACGACAAAAGCAAAACAATCCCATTTTTGGTCCAAAAGCAACAGCAAAATTTGGGTTGACAACTAAATAGTAGGCTTAAAAAAAAAAAAAAAAAAAAAAAAAAAAAAAAAAAAGGGACGGATGACCAAAGATTCACACAAGATAATTTCCTTCAAGTTAGATTGTAACGAAATGTAAACCGTATGCCAATGATATGTGGAATTGAATATCCAAAAATGTTTTCCTTCCATCAACAACCTTCAACAAGACTAATACGCAAAAAAAAAAAAAAAAAATTATTGTGTGTAAAGCTCAAGTTGTGTGGAAATCGCTCAGCTGTACTTTTAATTTCCTGCACTTGACATTATTTTGTGTGTGTGTGTGTGTGTGTGTGTGTGTGTGTGTGTGTGTGTGCGTGCGCTCATGTCCTGGCCAAGCGTGAGAACAGACAAAGTAGAAACGAGCCAGAAGACAACCGCATCTTGTTAGGCATTTCTACCACGGTTTGGTTGCGCCGAGTGCTCCTCCGAAAATTGGCGGCCACACAACTGGCGACGAAGAACTGAGTCGAATTACACACGGAGTCCGTGTACGCTTCGTGGAGCCCCCCCCCAGCCCCTTCCCCCTTCCTTATAAAATGCCGCATTGTGTGACGGGACCACCGAAGCCCGCCGAGAGCGTCTCAGGACAAAAGTGCCCTTCTTCTTCTTCAACTCATGAACAAGCCTCCCAAATAATTCTGCCAAAAGGGAGCCTTCCCTTACTCAACTGCAGAAGGGGGGGGACTGGTCTTGGACATCCTGGGATCGCCTTGACCGTCCAATCCGATTTCTCTGTGGTCAGCCTTCTAGTAGCCCGTAGCCACTGGCGGAGGGGGGGGGGGGGCAAACTCGTGGCTTTTGCATGTGCACTTTTAATCCAAGGGTCTCAAACGGGGCCGCTTTGCTACAACACACCTGGTTCAAATGATCAGCAGGAAGGCAGACCCTTGTTTTGCACCCCTGATTTAGAGGAAGGTACAGAAGCAATTTTCACCGAAATATCAAATCGCTGATGACCACGAGCGTGCGATGGGATGACTCCCACATCATCCGTACGTAGCCTCTGGGGGGGGCATATTTTCACATGGACCTCAAGGGCGGCCGGCGATGATGTAGCTCCGCTGACAACTTCGTTTGCACTCACGCAACTTTTCGCTGCACGTCCACACACAGTGCGTGTGTGTGTGTGTGAGAGAGAGAGAGAGAGAGAGAGAGAGAGAGAGACGGAGGAACAAGACTGCTTTTGATTCCTGTACAGTGGCCCTCATTGTATGAGTGTGTCTTAGGTCAAACCTCGGCCCAGTCACTCAACATGGTGTGTGTGTGTGTGTGTGTGTGTGTGTGTGTGTGTGTGTGTGTGTGTGCGCGTGTGTGTGTGGCTTAAAAAAACTTTCACAACAAGTTGTATCTAGCTAGCCAGCTAGCCAGCTAGCTTTGTATCCATCGAGATGCTGCTTTCAGGGAGCATCTCAAATCAAAGATTTGTGTTTCCAAATGTGCTCAAGGGAAGAAAGTAAAGCCCCTCCCCCCCAAAAATATGAATTGCGGTGAAAAACTGGCAGAGCGCTTGAAGCAGTCTGCCAATTGCAAGCCAACATCTTTGAGGAGCAAAACAATTGGGTGATTGCCCCAAAAGGTCCTCCAATGCCAAAGGATGGATCCAAGCCTCCCTCCAATGAAGTCGGCTGTCATCTTAACTCTTGAGGAAGAGTTGACGACTCCCGTCACCAAATCGATTTTGTCAATCAGCCACCCATCCACCACCCGCTTGGAAGCCCGGCCGGGGGCTGCCTTCTCGGAAGCTGGTTGCCCTCAACAAGGCAGCCCTGAAATGTTTTGGCCATGACTCCGTCAGGCGCGGCCTTCGCGAACGCTTTCAAGCTGACGCTTCGCCCTCACCAAAGTGATGTTCAAATCAACTCTCATCCATCCGTGCACTGAAGCAGGTGCCGCCTTCAGGCGAAAAAGAAAAAAAAAAAAAGCAGCTTCCCTTCACCGATGTCCTCATCAAATGTTACAGCATCCATCCAACCATCCCAAAACAACCCCATCTGGGTCATTTTGACCCCAAACAACCCTAAAAGTTGGGTCGAATTGACCTAAAGAGTGGGACGGTTCCCTTGATGACCCAGATTGGCTTATTCGTTTCGTTTTTAGAGTGATCCATTGTGAGCATTTTTGCCAAATGAAAAAGGGTCGTTTCGCCACCAAGTGACGCGACACATTTGCAACCCGGCAAAATGAACGTTCTCGTGACAAGCTATTCGCTCACTTTTGATGATGCACGCACTGAACAAGCTACGATTGAGATGACTGACATCTTTCTGTTTGCATTCGTGCTCTTCCGTTTATTTCTTTTATTTTTTTATTTTTTGGGCTGTGTGTGTGCGTGCGTGATGACCAGCCGAGATAGCGCAGCAGGAAACATAATGGCATCCATTCACTTGGCATTTTGGCAAATAGTGCTGAATCATTCCTGTGTCCTTGTGTGCGCGTGTGCGTGTGTGTGAGACACACACACACACACACTTAATCATTAATAAAGTCATTTGGAGGCGCCGTGACATTGAAGCGAGGCCTCGACGCTCTTTGAACAATTTTTACACGACTCGTCGCGTCAGGCCGACAAATACCGACAGGGAAGAGCACAAATTTGGCGCGCTTTCAGACTTTCGATCGATGAAGACGCTCGCTGGCTTTAGCAGTTAGCATTAGCACCAAATCTCAAGGAAAAGTATGCGTTTAAATGGCCAACATGAAAATGGTAACTCGCAACCGCAATGGCCGACGTTCTGTGTTTGTTCAGTTCATTGCTTCTTGAAACTTTTTTTTTGGTGGGTCTCCTCATGATGGACATGACTAGTTAATTTCAGGTCGCAAAGAGAAAATGGCTTTGGGGCACAATTTTCAATGACATTACTTAGGTGTGTTGGGGGAAGAGCGGCCTCCTCTCCTCCGCGTGTTCGTTGAATTTCGGACGAGGAGAATGTTGGTAATCCAAATAAAGGCTGGAGTCGATGAACAGTTCCTTCGAAGCTTTTAATAACAGAATATTCCGGGCACCCACGAATTACAGACAATGGCTGCGCGTCACGAGTGCGAAGCAGGAAGAGATTCACATCATTTTTATACCATCAGAAGGGCGGTACCGAGACACAAATTGTGATATCATAACTTAATTTCGTTTCTCCTCAACTGATTCTCAGCTTGGCGCATTCCAAAGTTTGTGCGTCTTCAGTAGGGAGTATTCCAATTCTAGGTGATGATTGTTACAAGGACGCCAAGCTACACTGCGGGCATGGGAAAGTTATACAGCATGACGAAATATGAGCAGAATACAGACTTCAGGTGCTACCGAGTCAATTTATAGAGGTGGTGACCAGAACTGAACTAAACATGCTTGCCTGATTAGGTGCATTTCTCAAATATTGAGAAGATGGTGATTTAAGTGGCCTGAGAATCAAAAACAAAACAAACGGCAATTTTGCCCAACGTAACCTTCACTTCAGATCAAAGAAAGCGCCAGGCTTCCTCTGTATTCTCGGGCACGAAAGAGACTTTTGGGGAGGGGCTCCTCATGATCGACATGCCCACCAAATTTCACAGTGCTCAGTGAAACTGGCCTTGGTGCCTTAATTTTCAACAACAACAAAATCCATTGCGACTGCAAAATGCGTTACAAACGGCTGCTTCAAAACCAAAACGGCTTCTTGAGACCGGGTATGGGTTGAGCCATGATAAACAAGTCAACAAAATCTCATTCTCCGAAGCGAGACTGCTTTCAGGGGCCGACCCCCCGCAAAATTCAAAGGGTACGGGACATTCCCGAGCTAACTTCGGTCGCCCTAAGTAGATGCTAAAATCAAACGTCGAAAGCCGAAAAGTGTCCGGGTGTCCCTTGACAGCACGCCGCCAAAGGACCATGACGACGGCAACGACACGCGAGGCCTCCACAAAACGACGACTAAGGCGATTCTCCGAGAAGAATCACGACCCAAAGGGTTTGAATTCTTGGAATGTTTGCGATATAACAGAAGCGAGCGTTCGGGCCTCGCCGTGCGGTCCTGCGTCCTTGAAAAATGTTCGACACATGCTTCTCATTTCACAAGAATCTTAAGTTGTTGTCAAAGCTTTTCTGCACCAAAGATCAGAAGCACTGCGCCGCATATTTGACCAAAACAGCCGGCCGGAGGCCTCCTCACGCGATTGCTTTGAAAGCGGGAGGAGAAGAAACCCGAGTGGCGGGAGCGATGTGTTTGGACAAATCGATTTTGGCCGACTTTTGTGGCAAAGCCGGTCGACGACCGAGGAGTTCAAAGAAGCACTAAAGCCATCACGGAAAGGTCCGCTTGAATCAAGATAGCGAAGCATGAGCAGCTTCGCCCAAGCCAAACAATCATCCGTCCGGGAAACATCCGGACTGACAAGCGGTCACACTCTCGTTGCGACTTGGAAAGAAAAACGTGGAAAGAAGCCGGACTGATTCAAAGGCAGATCCTCAAAACGCAGGTTCTGCCCCGCCGTGCTGCCCGCCAAACAATCAATGGGAGCAAATTGGAAACGTTCATCGATTGTCGGGGCCGCCGTCGATCAATAAACAATCACAACAATGAGCGCAATCAAAAAGCGCCTCAGTCTCACGACCATTCACGCTTATCGATGAGCTTCGCGTGGCTGGAGGCAAGTGGACTAACGCAGGGGTCCCCAACCTTTTTTGCCCCACGGACCGGTTTAAGTCAGACAATATTTTTTTTAAGGTGTGGCGGAATTAATACAACAAAATAATATGGTATGAGCTGCATGAAAACTGTGGTGTTTTTGAAATATAATAATAAACACAAGGAGCGTCTAATCTGGTCGCAACACTCTTATCGCTCTGGTAATGTTTAATGCCTTCAAAATACGATACAACGCAAATTCAAAGTGCATGAAAATGACGACTCACCACAGCCCCGAGCTTGATTTTCTGCAATCAGACGGTCCAATCTCGGGGTAATAGGAGACAATGACACCTCAAGTGTGTGGTTTATGTCCAGTCTACTTCGTAATTTTGTTTTAGTCGCTGTTGCTGCATAAACTCCCCACCTCACACAGGCAAGATGTCGGAAATAGCAACAGTGCTATTGTGGCGATCTCAGAGTATTCAGCCATAACTTTGATCCAGTTGTTTCGAACGTACTTTTAAGGCCGCCGTCATTTGCGATCTCCAAGCAGCTTTTTTACTCATGTTGCGGGCTTCAGCGTTTTGTTTATGAGCGTCATCGGTCACGTGACCGAGAAGTGTGGCTTGACGTGAGTCAAGCGTGACACAGACGGATGTAACAGAGAATCCGGTAATTTTTCAAAATAAAACACATTTCGTATTCCGAAATAAATAAAACGGAAATAAGGCATGTTCTTTCTGTGCGGCCCGGTACCAAATGCCCCGCGGACCCCGGCGGTTGGGGACCCCTGGACTAACGGACCCTGAAATGGCCGCCACAACCAAAACGGCAGACTTCCTCAGCCTCTTTTTTTTGGTAGGTCTGCTCTGAGTAGATTTCATGTCGCCTTGTGAAAACTGTCTTTATAAATAACAATAATAATACAGAGATGAATTTGAGAAAAAAAAGTGGGACGCTGAACCAAACGCAATGTCTTTTTAATTTTATGCTGACAACCCTTCAAATTGACATTTTTTTTTTTTTTTGCGATCTGACACAATCTCTAGGACAAGCTGCACAGCCACCCCAGGAAATGGCTGCTTCAAACCCAAATGGCAGACTTCCGCTGTCTTCGATGACAAGCTCATCAGATTATTTTGGGGATCGTTGTTCACTTGTGGACTCAATTTGATGTTGCTGAGTGAAAGTGTCCTGGGGGGGTGGGGGGATAAATTTACAGAATCCGGTGGTGATACCAAAACAAATTTGGTGGAGCAGTTGCCTTTCCTGGCGAGTCATCACTCTTGGCTGCCACGCTTTGCCGACATGCAATGGGTAAAACTGACATAGTTCACAATTTGGCATCGCCCGTCCGTCTCGTGCACAGTACGAAATTCAATTTGGGCAGAAAATGCCGAGGAGGACGCCTGGGACCCCACCCCCCCAAAATAAATTCAAAATCACTACAATGGCCACTTTGAACCAGCATGGCAGACTTGTTGAGTCTCTTCGGACATGGCGTCTTGAGACTTTTTTGTGGGTTTACTCACGTTGCACATGCTTACCAAATATCATGCTGCTAAGGGAAACCGGTTTTGTGGACTGGATCTTAAATCGAAGATCCCTCGGAAGTGACGAAAATGACCCTAAAATAGCCGGTTTTGAACAAACATGGCAGACTTCCTGTGGCTTTTCAAGCACGGCATCTGGAGACATTTTTGTGGGTCTCCTCGTGAAAGACATGCCAGACAAATTTCATGCAGCGAAAGGAAAACACCTTCGGGGGTTGAATTTTCCAAAAACTTCCAGGGGTGCGCTACTGAGCCAAATTTGCTTTTACACAGATGCACCCACACACACACACACACACACACACACACACACACACACACACACACACACACACACACACACACACACACACACACACATTTATTTTAATGAGTCACTCTCCTGGAATTGATGTCGAGTTCAAACAAGAATCAGAAAGCGCATCTCGGCTTCCCTGCAGGCTGGTGGGTGGGCAAAACAAGTGGAGGAAACGATACAAACAGGCGGGAGGAGCTTGGTACAGCGAGTAGGCACGCGCGAGTGCGCGCGCGTACCACAACGTGCACACTGACACTTGGATGAAAACATGGGGGTGAAAAGCGGCAGAATTCAGGGGCTTTCCCGAGCAAAATGAGGTGAAGCAAAGCTTTTGTGGCCATTTGAGGAGTGCCTACTTGAATGTGTGTGCGTGTGCGTGTGCGTGTGTGTGTGTGTGTGTGTGTGTGTGTGTGTGTGTGTGTGTGTGTGTGTGTGTGTGTGTGTGTGTGTGCGC
>NW_017842060.1:695998-696978 GCF_001891065.2 Hippocampus comes
TCCTTTTTTTTTTTTTTTTGCGATCTGACACAATCTCCAGGACAAGCTGCACAGCCACCCCAGGAAATGGCTGCTTCAAACCCAAATGGCAGACTTCCGCTGTCTTCGATGACAAGCTCATCAGATTATTTTGGGGATCGTTGTTCACTTGTGGACTCAATTTGATGTTGCTGAGTGAAAGTGTCCTGGGGGGGTGGGGGGATAAATTTACAGAATCCGGTGGTGATACCAAAACAAATTTGGTGGAGCAGTTGCCTTTCCTGGCGAGTCATCACTCTTGGCTGCCACGCTTTGCCGACATGCAATGGGTAAAACTGACATAGTTCACAATTTGGCATCGCCCGTCCGTCTCGTGCACAGTACGAAATTCAATTTGGGCAGAAAATGCCGAGGAGGACGCCTGGGACCCCACCCCCCCAAAATAAATTCAAAATCACTACAATGGCCACTTTGAACCAGCATGGCAGACTTGTTGAGTCTCTTCGGACATGGCGTCTTGAGACTTTTTTGTGGGTTTACTCACGTTGCACATGCTTACCAAATATCATGCTGCTAAGGGAAACCGGTTTTGTGGACTGGATCTTAAATCGAAGATCCCTCGGAAGTGACGAAAATGACCCTAAAATAGCCGGTTTTGAACAAACATGGCAGACTTCCTGTGGCTTTTCAAGCACGGCATCTGGAGACATTTTTGTGGGTCTCCTCGTGAAAGACATGCCAGACAAATTTCATGCAGCGAAAGGAAAACACCTTCGGGGGCTGAATTTTCCAAAAACTTCCAGGGGTGCGCTACTGAGCCAAATTTGCTTTTACACAGATGCACCCACACACACACACACACACACACACACACACACACACACACACACACACACACACACACACACACACACACACATTTATTTTAATGAGTCACTCTCCTGGAATTGATGTCGAGTTCAAACACGAATCAGAAAGCGCATCTCGGCTTCCCTGCAGGC
>NW_017842060.1:697212-750013 GCF_001891065.2 Hippocampus comes
GTGGGTGGGTGCGTGGTTGTGTGTGTGTGTGTGTGTGTGTGTGTGTGTGTGTGTGTGTGTGTGTGTGTGTGTGTGTGTGCGCACTGGAGCACTCTCCCAGATGAGATTGTCTACTGCCGGATAATGGCATTGCAAACTCAACCCTCGGCGGCCTCTCTTCATCCATGCCTAAAGGTCTTCATTTGCGTCTTAGCTTCCACTTCCTGCCACCACATTTCAACTTCCTGTGGAATTCTTCGTGATCGGTTGACCCAACCAAAATTGCACCCACTGATCTTCCTTCTACTTCCTTTACATTGTCCCAGCAAGCATTAAAAAAAAAAAAAAAAAAAAAACAACCAAAAAAAAAAATCGCCCACTTTGGGGCAAGCTAGCAGTTAGCAATTAGCATTGAACATGTCGTAGGATGGCAAAATTGCCAAAGTTCTTGGAGGTTGATGCGTGGATAATGCAAGCTGGATGAGGCAGGAACAAGTGTGTGTGTGTGTGTGTGTGTGTGTGTGTGTAAGTGACCTTCAAGTTTACAATGACTGAACATTTAATGGGGGTAAACTGCACAAAGGGGTGGGTGGGGGGCGGGGCTGAGCTATAATGTCACACACCTGCTGTCGCCTATTTTGTGTCGGATCAGACATCAAATGCATAAGAAGAAATTAAAAGCAAGTTACACAGCCGTCATCTGATCAAAACCTCATGAAAAGGCAGGAAAGTGCAGCACATGCTTTTTGCCGCAATGCCTCGCGAACCTCAGCAAGAAAGAAAGAAAGAAAGAAAGAAAGAAAGAAAGAAAGAAAGAAAAAAAGAAGCTGTACAAGGTCACAGAAAGTCAGCGAGCAAAAACAGCCGTCGTCAATAAAATCATCATGGAAAGTAAGGGGGGAAAAAAAAAAGTCATCTGGCAAAAACAAGTACGGGTGGCTGCCCGGATGTCAAATGACATCCGCATGTTGTCCTTTCCAACGGCACGTTGCGCCGTACGCTGCTCGTCGCTACGTCGCTCAGGAAGAAGCAAATTCGGGAACTCATTGAAAGTTTCTACCACGGCAGCGCACGACGTGCAGCTGCTGCACGAAATTTCAGTCAAACCACGACCGGCGCAGGAGATGAAAGCCAGGCGGACTGCCGTCACGTCACGTTCCATCCAAATGCTGTCCTTGTCATTGAAACGGGCTGCTTGTTGCCGAGCCTCTCGAAACTCAGGAAGTTGCAAAAATTTGTCATGGAAGGTCATGAAAAAAAGTCACGGAACGTCGGGAATATTCATGGAAACTAATAAAAGGTCCCGCTCAAGATGGTGCCTGGTATGCTGCTTTCCAAAATTGGGACAAATCTGCAGTCGAGGGTGAAAATGAAACTCAAGTCATCGACCCTACTTCCAAAATGAATATGTTCTGGAAGAAATTGTAAGTCGAGACGCGTTTTTCATGTAAATGCCCTAATCCGTTCCAAGCCCCCCCAAAATTCAGACCTAAATGTTTTCTAAAGCATAAAAATGGTTTAAAATATGCAACAAATGCATGTAACGAATTAGATTATTGCTCAATAAATGAGAGTTGTGCATCATGTGAAAAACAAAGACGAAAGAATAAAAATGATGGTCATTTAACTTTTAACTGCATCATCGGTTTTTGCCGTTTAGTTCGCGATCTCTCTCAGAAATGGTTTTTGCCTAGCGTTTTGTCACAAACCGATCCGAGGGCATTTGCTTTCGTCGGCTTTTATAAATTCCTTCGAAAATGTCCAAGGCAAACATCAGCATCGTGAGCAATCGCCCGACTTTTGCTGGGTGATTCGCATTGACGTCAAATCGGAACGACGAGGACGCTGCATAGGCACATCTCAATCTATTTATCGATCTACACGCATTCGGTAGAGGTCCCTCTTAGCCAATGGGATGCCAGGATGATGCTCGGTATTAGCCAATGGCAGAGCAGCTCCAGTGTATGATGCATTCAGGAAACTCGGAGCTGCGATTAGCAACCCGCGCTGTATTTTTACCTTTCGTATCTTGAAACTTTTTTCAAAACAAGAGGCAAGATTTTCCTGTTGAGGCGTTTCAAAAATTTCGTATGAAGAGACGTTCGTAAGTAGAGGTAGCACTGTACTCGTGCCTTATTTATTTATTTGTTCTTGCAATCGTAGAAATAAGCTTCTTTTCTTCAGACGGTGCATCACGTGCTACCTGTTGCCACGTCTCTCGAAACTCAGGAAGAAGAACCACCGCCACGCGAAACGCCAACAATGGCATTGAATGGTTTTGCAAGCCAGATAACACTCGGAATGCTTCACAGTCTGACCGTGGCATTTTTCATCGAGTGTAAAGCGACACTGCGAGTAAAGCGGAGGGGATGGGCGGTGGTGGTGGTGGGGCGGGGGGGCAGCAATGGGTGAGAGAGGACATGGCAGAGACGTCGTCAAGGAGAGCGCTTTTCTATTTTGGCCCCGGTTGGTGGTTAAAGTGGGGCGAGCTGTCTGACAGGAGGCAGCATTGAGTGAGGGGTGGGGCTTGTGGGGTGATAGCAAGGGTGGTGGTGGGAGAGGGGAGGTCAAGGAGGCCTTATTTAGAAAAGTGGAGCTCGGGAGAAAGAAAAAGAGGTGGATGGGAGGGGGTGAGGAAGGAGGCGGGCTGAGTGCGGCGAGGAGCAGGAGCAGGCCCATGACGGTGGAAGGGAAAAGGTCGCACTGCGTGACCTTGACAAAGAGCAGCAGTGTGCGCACTTAAACGGCGCCTGCCCGCGCCATCCTTTCTTGCACCACTTTGAGGGCGGACGCGTATGAAAAGGTTGCCGCTGCAAAAGGGGAAAGAAAATGCGAGGACCGAGTTTGGTTTGGGTGAACTTTCTGCGGCTCGCTCGCCGCGTTGAGCCAAAATGGCAGACTTGCCAGGTCTTTTCTGGCATGACTTCTTGAGACTGTTTCGCGGCTCTGCTTTCGATAGATGTGCCTAATTGCACAAGGTGCCAAATGAAACTGGCGCTAGGGGCTCATTTTATTTATTTATTGATTGATTGATTGATTGATTTTACAGCAGGCCTCCAAAATTAACCCAAAACTGCCATTTCAAACCAAAATGTCAGACTTCCTGTGTCTTTCATGACACTTTTTTTGTGGTTCTATTGACAGCAGACACATCTTCCAAATTTCACGTTGCCGAGTGACAGGAGCTTCGGGGGCAGAATTTTCAACCCCACCGAGCCCAATTTGACTCTACCGCTTCCCATCGTGTAGTTGCAGACCCCTTTTGGGACCCGAGCATCTCAGGCGGCTATCTAATTCAATCCGGCAATTATGCGGCTGGGTGCTCCCTGACAACAATACATCCCTTTCAGAGAAATCTAATCGCGCGGCTGCGACGACGACACTTCATTGGCAGCGGCTCTCCCTGCTACCCAAACGGCCGACCGGCTTCTCCGCCACATTCCGGAAACGCGGCGACGAGCCGACTTTCACGTGTTTGGAGCCTTCCAGCTGAGCGCTGAGGGGTGAGAGGGAGGGCAAAACAACAGGAAGGACATGCTAGCAGCACACATGGCGTCCTAAAAACGGAGGTGTGCGCTCAAGTCCAATCGGCAAACACACGCTGCTTGGGAAACGGTTCAAAAATACTCCCCCCAAAAATTGGAAAGCCATGTCTTTTATTCTCTCTAGGAACAGCGTAAGCACATCCAGCATCCTGGTGTGTGTGTGTGTGTGTGTGTGTGTGTGTGTGTGTGTGTGTGTGTGTGTGTGTGTGTGTGTGTGTGTGTGTGCGTATGTGTGTGTGTAGCTGCTGGAAACAGAGGTGGAACGCAGCTTAATCGCCATGGCAACAGCCGCAAAAGCAGAATGCAATGCAAAGCGATGAGCCGGGTTAGCTTCGGGCTGTTAGCGTAGCATTGTCAAAATGATTGGTCGGCTGGCGTCCAATCCAGGCCATAGCGAGGCGGACGCTTTTAAAGTATTTTCAACATCCATTTTTTTTTTTTTACTCTGTCATTTTGCAATTGTCCGCCTGCTTTTTTTTTCTGAGCAATTATTCCTTTTACTTTTATTTATTTTTTGGGGCGGGTTTACACAGTGGCATTCATTATTCTTTGACTCATTTATTTTAGATTTTTTTTTTGGGGTTCTTTTTGACAAACAATCTCATTGATTTTCTTCCGAATCTATTTTTGTTGTTGTTGCAACCGTTCAATTGATGTTGAAGGCTTATGGCCCTTTTTGTGCAAGAGCCGTATTAGTTTGCTGTGATTTTTGGTTTTGTAGCATTTTTTTCATTCAGTACAACAGCTTGATTGCTTTTTGTTCTTCGGTGCAACAACCTCATTGATTTGGAATGATTTATTCTCTTTTCGCGCAGCAGCCCAACTGAGTTGGAATTTTTTAGGTGCAGCATATGTATGAGAAAGAACTTGTGTTTTTTTTTTTCATTCTTGCCACAACAACCACCCGGTCAAGCTTGGGGTGGGGGGGGAGTACGCACAAGTGAGATTCAAACCCGGATACTCTTGACTGCAATGTCTCAATTTAGAAATCACTTCTTAACTTTTATCTGCCCTCTTGGAAGGATTTTTTTTTCTTTTTTAAAGCAATTGGCAATTGCGTTGCACAGATTAAAGATCACATGTATTACATCACATTATTTGTGAGAGAGATTTATCAACACTGCAAAATGGACGCTTTAAGTGGGGTGTGTAGACTTTCCATAACCACTGTATGTATGATTCCTGTTTTTGCCGTGATGTGTCGGTAGCGAGGTAAGTTATGCGGGCATGGCATCAAAGTCGGAATTTTGCAAATATGGCAACATTAGCGCAGCAGCTTATCTCGATGTTTACACAAAATCCGGTGTACATTTTTGGAATGTGTTGAAGTCAGAATGGCTTGGAAAAAAAGGGGAAAGTGGAGGATAATTACAAACGTTTTAGGTGTAGAATCAGCCTGAATTACTTTGGCATTCAGACAATGAGGAAAAAAACAAGACATTTGACCTATTATCAGTGGTTAACTTATTTTTACACTTGAAAGATAGGAAATTATGAAAATAAAGAGTACAACAATTTCATTGTTTTTACAGAAGCGATTAACTGAATCGCATATGTGCATGCCAGTACAGGATGTTAAAACAATGACAACTTTTTAGAAATGGTTATATTATTCATGTAAAATTTCATTTTAAATTTGGATTGATGACGAGTTGAGACAGAAAACAACATTTAACAAAAGGAGGAAAAAAGCCATTTTTAAAAAAAACATTAAACATATTTCGCATCTTTTTACATATGTGTGCCAGTAAAGAAAGGTTCGCCATTTTGCCCACTTTTCATGCTTTGTTCCAGCAGCTTTGCCAGGAAAGACTTGAAATAGTTTTTACATTTTACTACGGTCAAGAAACTATTTGTTTTGCTGCAGTGCAGATTTGAGAATTTGAAAAGACTGAAAAAAATATGTAGATGATTAAATTAATCATCTACATTGGCCTATTTTCCCTGACATTTTTTGGGGGGGCTGAAAGAGGAGATTTGACAACACCGTGTGACTGCAAATGATTATTATTTACATTGTACCTATTGGAAAATGTTTTGTCTGTTAATGTTTAACTGGTTCTGCCAAAGTGTATGTGTGAGCGCAAATTTAAATATAAAAATGGATATTGATTGTTGACGTGCTTTCAAGTGGTTGTTTTGCAGCCCCCTGAGATGGCCTTGGCCACCCCCACGCCCCCAAGGTGAATAGTCTAGCTCTGCCACTGGCCACGATTCAGGTGCCTTTTCCCGAGATTGGGACCGGGATGGACTGCGAATGGTAAAAATCTGCATCGAACTGATGCCCATGTTCAATACTGAAATTCTCGGAAAAGGAAAAACCTCCAACCCCCCCCACAACTACAAAAATAAAATGAAACCGTGAAAAGGTGAACGCGCGGGTCCCAAACCGCGAGTATGCGGGGTCGACTGTACGGCATCTCTGAAAAGCAGAAGCATTCCAGTCAAAAGAGCGTCATCGTATATGGAAAAGCAGCGCAGGCCATCTGCGCTTCTTGTAATGATCAACTTCATCCAGAGCGCGCGCGCGCACACACACACACACTCTCACACGCCTTCTCCTCTTACCCATCTGTGCCTGTGTCAGATGTCTTTCATGGGTCCACTGCGGCCGAGAGCCCGGCTGTCCGTCCGACTCGATCCCGCACAAGGCGCCGCATCCCCGGCTGGGAGGACCCTGCAGCGGCCGGGGAGGAGCGCCGCCAAGTCCGGGCCTCCGATGTTCTCGAGTCGATGGCGGCGGCGATAATCCTTTCTCTCCTAATTCGCGAGGATGGAGTGATGTGGCGGGACGTGGCGGCGGCGGCGGCGGAGGGGGCGCCTTCGCGGGGGTGTCGATCGCCGATGTCGGCCGTCCTCTTGGCCCGATTCGGGTGGGTGTTTCCCGGCCTACGCCTGTCCCCCTTGGCCCGCCTGCTTTCCTTCTCACGCCGTCGCAAAAACCACCAAAATAGTCCGGCTCGTCTTGTTCTTCAGTGGCAACGGACCATCTTGGCTGCGGGTTGGAGAAGGAGGGCGAATGAAGGCGGCGGCGGCGGCGGCAGCAGCAGCAGCTCAGCGAGGGGAAGAGCTCCGCCTTCCCCAGTCACGCCGCCGCGGCGAGGGCTGGAGGGGGCTGCATGGATGGAGGTGGGGGGCGGAGGTGACGGAAGGGGTGCAGAAATATGAGAGGGGGTTGGCTGATGAAAAACAGGAGGAGGAGGTTTGGAAAAGAACGTCTCATTTTATTTGTTCTGTGATCAGGGGTGTCCCACCAAAATCTGACCCCTCAGTAATTCTTAGGAAGGACCTCCCCCTACCCCCCCCGGCCCCAAACGCAAAACAAAGTGGGGGGAAAAATGCCATTATGTAATGACATTGGCGGGAGGGCTACACCGCAAAGTCTCCCCCTCCCCAGATTGACACCCGTGCCTCCTCAAAGGCCCCTTACCCCACTAATATACATCGTACATCAACCGCACACTGGGAAGCCACCACATGATGGCAATATGAGCACCCCGGTGCTATTTTGAGAATGTTGAACTCCACTGCTGCGGCTTAAATGACGGAGTCTATGACCCAGGAGGCACCAAAGAAGAAGGTGGAATGCAGCGCGATCGACAGATGAGCGCGTTGATTTGCGACCTGACCTTGCTGTTTCACAAAGCAACTTTGACCATTGAAGTGAAAAAAAAAACCCCACCCACCCCAAAAAAAACACGGACATGTTTTTGTGATGAAATAGTAACTCTGTAGCATTGTCGTGAAAAAATGCGGCGAGGCAACATTGATGTCGACTGTTGATGGAGGAATTTCGGGAAAGGATGATTTCTTATGTTTGATTCTGCTTTTATATTGCAGTGGTTTTATTTAGAATGTATGAATAGAGATGAATTGTTTGCTTCGCAAGTGTTGATGTGTGTTAAGGGTTATGAAACGTGAACTGAAACGTGCTCAACTCAACATGGGCCCAGGAGATGACCAGATAAGAGGAAATCAACGGGAGTAGACCCTTCTGCATTTCTCAAGATATGCTGAATTCACGTATCAAAAGTGCTTTGACGTATAAAAAATGATTATCAGGCTTATGCACTTGCTGAGGATGTGATGAAAATTTCAATATCGTGTACTTTGGAGTGAAAGTCAGGGTGGGGCCAGTTTGCTGATACCCCAAACCTCCCCTGAGTGGCCTCACCTTCATATAACTCTTTATCAAGAGCAGATAAAAAGGGAGGGCATAGGGAGAGAGGCTGTTTTAGGACAGACAGCTGAGAGAATTGTCCTTTAAATTTTCCTCGCAACAAAAAAAGGCAAAGAGACGTCTCCTCTCTTGTTTTCTGTAAGTGTATATTTGTCAAATCATATGATAAACCTGACAACTGTAAAGAATGAAACAGATTTGACAAAATTTCTGTCTCCCTTTCAGAGGCCATTTCTGCTGCTCCATCTAGTTTGCCCCCCCCCCCCCGTTTTGTAGCATCCACTAACATTTGTGGTGGTCTTGTGCTGTGTCGCCACCACTCAGACAAAAAAAAAAAGTCAGGCATTTTTCAAGACAAGCGAACATATTGTCAAAGGGCCAGTGACAATGAAAACTGATCATAAAGCAACTATAAGACGCCCCCCCCAAAAAAAAAACAAAAGCGTGTGACACTTTGCCCGAGCTCACTCATGTCAAGCAAAGGCACGCACGTACGCTTGGACCAATTGTTGCCGTTCAAATAACACGGCAATAACACGGCCGGCAATATACACAAGAGAACCTTTGACCTCTCGACCGCTGAAGCAAAACAACGTGAGCTCAAATGCATAACACCTGTCGTGCATTGTTGAGTGTGTTGCTCACGTTGTCAGGTCAAAGCAGTTCAAAAGTACATTTTGAAAAAAAAGGGTGATTGCTTTTTTTTTTTTCTTTTGAGCCAGGTGAAGCCCTGCCCACCGCGCTGACCGAATGCCTCCTTCTCGAATGTGCTCTGAAACTGTCAGCGCCCTTGAACTGCTCATCCTCGAATCGCCCCTGACATATACGAGAAAAGTAGTTCGGTCTTACACAAAAACAGAGATTTAAGGTGTCTTGTTGAGTGAAATAAGAGGAGGAATGACTATCGATAAGTCAGTAACACGTTGAACTTCACACTGGTAGTTCAATACGATTTTGAGACAGGGTAGCGTGTAAATTGGAATTTTGTGTATGCTGCAGTATACACAAAAGTGTACAGATAGGAATATCCCTGAATACTGCCGATATAACAAATGATGAAATCAAAATACGGGCGCGGGAACAAACACGTTATACGCCCTACGACTCCTTTTCGAATATATGAAAGCAGGTAATTTATTCAATCCCCCCCCCCCACACACACACACACACACACACACTTTGCTGACTGTTTGGCGTCACCGCTTCCTGGTGTGACATGTCGAAAAACGGCCGAGCAAGTCGGGGTACATTCAAGCGTGCAAAATCCAGAAAAGCAACGGGACAAAAATGCAAAGACAAACAGCAACGCCGCTGGCAACAGACAATGGCACGATTCTACTTTCAGGCGGCTGACAAGAGTCATCGTGAACACGTGCACATCCCATCAGCAACCACGCGACAGCAAATACTATAGGAACCCACGGAGGAAAAACACGACACGACAATCATCATTTGAACCGCAAGTGCAATGCAGCAAAATAATGAGGGACAAAAACACCACACCGCGGATATACGGTCCCCCTCCCCCAAAGCTCTGGTTGATCTTTCACAAGCGCGGTGTCGACTCATCCAGGAAGTCACAAAAGAACTTCGGACAACATCAAAAGAACTGCAGGCCTCCCACGCCTACGGTATGGTCAGTGTTCATGACCTAACGGTGACCAAAGGACTGTGCAAAAATGACTTCCGCGGCAGAGTCCGGGGGCTGCTTTGCTCTACAGGACCTGGACGCCTTACAGCAATTGATGGTCCCACTAATTCTGGTCTTCTTTACATACCATACGATTGAGGCTTGCTGTGAATGGTGTGTTTCAAATCAGGCGTGCCCAAGTCCTGTCCTCAAGTGTCCCTGCGCAGCCTGTTTTACGTGTCACCCCTCTTCTAACACACTCGATTGAAATGATAAGCTCATCAGCAAACTCTGAGAAGCCTGATAAAGATCCTTATCGTTTGAATCAGGTGTGTTGGAAGAGGGAGATATCCAACACAGGCTGGCTAGGAGCTCTTGAGGACCGGACTTGGGCGCCCCTGCTCTAAATGGTCTCTGTTTAGAAGCTTGTGCAGATTAGCTGATTTGACAAAAACAACAATATAGTGAACAACAAACAGCCTTATATTTGTATCCTGTAGGCATTTGTGGGGAAACTTTTTTTTTTATAAACTTGTTTTTAAAATGTCACGGTGGGCCGTACATGGGCCCCAATCTGCAGGTTGCCCACCACCGCTTCTGGCCGACAAAACGACCGCCTCTTGACAACACCTCATCGTCACTTTGCGACAGTCGTCACCTTCGTCACGCCTGCACATGCCGCCCTTCACATCCAGTAAATACTCCAAAAGGTTTACCTCTCCGAGCACCCGCCTCGCCTTCGGGTCGACGCCTCGTCGCCTTCTCGACTTGCCGTGGCTCCCAGGTGACTCTAATTCGCGCTGCCGTGAAAGACAGGAAGAGACGTGTGCGCGTGAGTGTGCGATTTGTTTGCACTCTCGAACACTCCCTATATGGGAGCTTGTAGCCAAAATGAATAGATAACACACCTGCACAGCGGGTGTGCCAACTTCTGTTGAATTGTAACCGAGAGGCGTGCCGTCCCACACATTGGTCACCTCTCCGTCAAGTTGAAGAGTGATTGTCAGGTGAAAAACGCAATGACATGGTCATGTGGGAGGAATACATAATTGTGTGTGTGTGTGTGTGTGAGAGAGAGAGAGAGAGAGAGAGAGAGAGAGAGAGAGAGAGAGAGAGAGAGAGAGAGAGAGAGAGAGAGAGAGAGAGAGAGAGAGATGCAAGCCAGACTTGTCTCGGCTCGCCGAACAAGCTGAAATCGATTCGTGTTGCCGTCTCATCTGTTATATGGACAGAAGATCTGAAAGTGGGCACATATTTGGGAATAAGCAATGACCAAATTTGCGCAAGTAAAAACTAGACAACCATTACTAAACGTTCAAACTTGTACATGTTAAAACAAGCCTCAAATTAAAAAAAAAAAAATCTTTTAACGTGCGTAGGCTAAAGGAACACTCGAGTGGGCTGCAACTCAGCACTAAAATTCACCCCCACCCCCTAAAAGAATCTGCAGTGATTTTAAGGGCAACCCTCTGTTTTTACAGAGTGTTTGAAACGGTGATTATGTGCCACCAAAACCCATATGCACTTTCCATTGGCACAATATTTTGGATTTTGTGATCCATTTGAGTTGATGTCAATCCTTTAAAAATGGCAAAGATTCAAATTACTGTTGATCTTTCAAATGCTGCACGAGTTGGAAAAGAAAGACTCGACCGCAACCCCACCCCCCCCCGCCCCCCCAAAAAAAAGGTTTTGCCAAGCAAATTTACAATTCAAACAACAACAAAAAAAGTCACTGAGACTTAACTGAGTCCGATTTTGGAGGGCTTGAGAGCAAGAGGGCCGACATCTTGTGCACTTTCCGGTGCGGTTTCTTGCACCTTTTTTTGTGGTTCTGCTCAGGATAGATTTTTCATGTTGCGAAGTGAAGCGGCCTTTGGGACCAGAATTACAAAACAAAACAAACAAATAACCCCCCCCCCCACACCCCCGAGGCAAACTTCCTGTGGATTTTGAGCATGTCTTCTTGAGATTTTTGTGGGCCAACAAAAAAGACAGAGACCTACTAAAATGTAGGTTGCGAAAAGAAACCGGCTTCAGTCTTTCTTGGACAATCTAGGTTGGCCAAGTTTGTCATTGAATTGAATGGCCAAAAGGAACCCAAAAATGTGCTTTGCACCAAAACGGCAGGCCTCACATGTCACTTCAGGAACCGTTTCATGAAGGCTTTTTAAATTATTTTTTTTTTTTAATGTGTCCACTCATGAGAGACATATCTGTCAAATTGGAGTGAAACAGACTGCGGGGGCTCCATTTTTGAGGCGCCCGATTGCAGTTGTCAGTTTTGCGTATGAATGCCGAATCAATCAACCCGCACTTCCAAAACTTGGTTCAAATTTGCCAAAAACGGACATGTTATGGAGCGTATCCACCCGAGCGTTTTTTAGAGCTCATCGGGCAAAATCAAAAACCACTGCAAAAGGTGCGCTCCCGATGATGGATTCTGTCTTACATCAAGCCACGAGCCAACAGCAGTTCCAAACTAACGAGCGCAATCAAACTTGAAAGCGGGAAGCCCGACCGAGGGCCGTAACTGCAACTTGACCTCCTCTTTACAAATCCCCCTCGGACTTTTTAAACATCTCTCCATTCGCCCCCTCCGGCGGCAATTACGCTAATTAAAGCCACTTTTGGAGAATTGGGTTATGGCCTGAGTGGAAAGAAAACGCCAATTACATCGAAGCGGAGCAATTAGCAACATGCGTGGCCTCTGAGCACAACAGCAGCCACGGCCGCTGAATAGCGACTGTTGTGAAACATGAGTATTATTATTACTAATGTTGCCTTTCTTTCTTTCCTTTTTTTACCCTAATCACATAAGCCAGTCGGTCATAATGGTGTCAAGATACTTCATGTTTTTTTTTTCCCACCATTATTGCTGAAGTAAAACAAAAAAAAAATCTGTTAAAGTATTTCTCGCTGGGGATGAAGAAGCAGTTGAGTGTGTTTCAAATGGCCAGCTTGCGCAATGTTCTTTTTCTTATCCAGATTGCCGCGTCTCCCCCCCGCCCCCCCTTCCACTTCCTGACTGTGCCGCTGGAAAACAGGAAGCGGGACAGCAAGAATAGCTGACGCTTCAAACCAAGTTGTCAGGAGATCCTGCACTTCCATCAAGAGCAATAATCGGTTAACAAGAAGGAGAAAATCTTTCGGGAGTCGGCCTTTAACGGAGCCCTTGGGGGGGGGGGGGATGTCCAAAATGAGCCTAAGATGAGCACTTGAGAACCAAAATGAGAGACTCCTGTGTCTTTGCAGGCACGGCTTCTTTTTTGCGGGTCACGCGAAGCAAATGTTGCTTTCTCGGACACACTGGTGAAAGTTAATGTTTCAAGAAAATGGCCAAAATGAGGCTAAAATCCCCACTGCTCACCAAAATGGCTGAGTTTTTGTGGGTCTACTCTTGATAGACAAGCCGACCAAAGTTGACATCAAGAAGGCAAACTGGCTCCGGGGTCTGAATTTACACGCAAAATGTAATTCTTTCATCACGGTAGAAAAAAACAACTGATCAAGTTTGGCCACGAAGCTCCGCCCACACAGCAGGGCGAAGACGCAAGTGGTTTGGAATTCAGCAGAGACCATCTGTCAAGCACACGCCATCCAAATTTTGGAGCAAGTGGACAAAATCTCAGAGGAGCGACTCTGGCAAGGAATCCTCGCCAATTGTCCATTTCAAACCAAAAGTATTGTGGCACAGATGGAATGTACTCGACATACGCATCTTTATTGTTGAATTAAAAAAATAAAACAGTACATTGAGCACATTCATGAGATTTCAAAACAAGTCCAGGAGGTCTGAATTCAAAGCCATCCACAAGAGATGAGAGATTACGCACTTGTGACAACACGAGGCACACGCGCCCTCTGACATCGATGTCCTAAACCGGCAGCGGGTCAGAACCGGGCCCTCAGGCGGGCCAAACCAAGCCGGTGGGATTGTTCCGCCTGTCTGGCAAAAGTTCTGGTTCGTTCACATATCGATTTATTTTGAAGCTTTCATTTTGACACGAGCACCAGAGAACTGCAAGTGTTGCGACTTGTGTGATACATGCACGTACCTGCTCGGAAGGTTCATTCCGAGGTCGCTCGCTCTCACTCTCTCGACACACACACACACACACACACACACACACACACACACACACACACACACACACACGGTGGTCGACTGGTAAGCACGTCGGCAGAGGTGAGGGTTCGATTCCGGCTGCGGCCTTCCTGTGTGGAGTTTGCATGTTCTCCCCGTGCCTGCGTGGGTTTTCTCCGGGTACTCCGATTTCCTCCCACATTCCAAAAACATTCACGGCAGGTTAACGGAATACTCTGGATTGTCCCGAGGTGTGAGCGCGGGTGGTTGTTCGTCAATGGGTGCCCTGCGATGGGCTGGCTACCAGTTTTTGGTTGCCAAGAATAAGCAATAAATTAAAAACAAAAAACCCCGCACATTTGACGGAGTTAACCAAAGAGACTTTTTTTTTTTTTTTACTTGGGCAAGTCAAACACTGTGGCATTATGGGTTAAATTGCTAAGCAAAGAGGCTAAGTTGTTTGCATTTTTAGCTTACAAATATGTTGGAACAAAAATGTTGACTCCACAGTGACAGTTCCTCATTTCTGTAATTTCTTGCAAAAATCTGACTTTGCACCCCCCAAAATGAAGTTAGGCAGTTATGTTCTAAGCGATTTGAAAGTTGCACATGAAGTCAGCTTTTAAAGGAGAAAATAAAAGCGCTTTTTTAAAAGTTGTAATTTAGGTGAATAAAAATACGTTCCTGATAATGCAGTTGAAGTTCTTTCGGGGGTGTACCTAATGAAGGGACAAGTTATATCCTTTCTGAACCCTCAAAGTCTTGGCCGGCAGGGCAAGTCCTTCCACATTTTTAGGTTCCGGCGAGCACGGGAGCAAAGTGTTTGGACGTGTTCACGACGGCATCCGAGCACGGGCAGCCAAATTCCGAGCGGCGAGGATCCCAAAGTCCAAAAGGCTTCCTGGTCATTTGGTCCCGATGTCTGACTTTAGTGGAAAAGACGAATAAGGGCCTCCGCCACGTCAGTCTCACTCGGGTCCAAGGCCGCCCCGAGCGATCTGTCCGTCGCCGTGTTCGCCGCCCCACAGGCGGTAGAACTGCGTGAAGTCCACGTAGGGCGGGACGCGTCCCGTCTCGTCGGGCTGCGCCGCCTGGCTCCCCCGCTGGCGGAACAGGCTGCCGTCACCTGAGCTGGAGCTGGAGCTCTGCGTCTGCGTGTTGGTGGACTGCAGGGTGGCCGTGGGGCTCTGGCTACTGGAGAGGGGACGACGGTGGGAAGGGCGGGGGTACAGGTCGGGGTTCCGTTCGAAGGCGGCGGCGCAGTCAAGGACGCGGCAGGGCCGGCGTGGAGGAGGAGGAGGAGGAAAAATTAGGGTGAGGAAGAGGGAGTGATTGCCTCTACCTTGGATGGCCGAGATCAACGCGACGGAAAGTTACATTGCTTCCATCCATTTATTTACAAAAGTAGGACCAAGGTGCGTTGTATTTCAAATGATCTTTTCTGGTCATTTATTATACTAAAGTTCAGTAAAAAAATGAGTTTATTTTGATGTGTTCCATTTTTATGCTTTTTTTTTTTAATAGCCATATTTTGGGGGGGGTAAAAAAAAACGCATATACTCGAAAAAAGTCAGGATGTCATGAAAGGAATGGCTTTGTTTTTTTTAAGATAAAACAAATTGTGAGAAGTAAAAAAACAAAAAGGGTTTATATTTTCAGTGAAGATAATCCTAATGTTTAAGTAATACATTCGAACTTGTTTGGAGAAAAAAAAATGGAGTTATTAAGCAGAGTAATATGATTTTTCCCGAAAAATAAGCAGGCTAGAAGCTAAAATGTTTATTTCCAAGCAGATAAAGTTGTATTGTCTTGAAACAACAAATCTCATTCACGACACAACATTATCTTGTCAGAAAAAAAATTTGTGCATTTTTAGGCTTTGGATCAGTAAGATTACAAGCTGCCTTTCGAGGAGTCAATCTTTTTAATTGAAAAAAAAAAATCTAAATTTAGCAAGGAATCTAGTCATATTACAAGAACATTTTTCATATTTTCTTTTTTTTTCAAGAAAAAAATTAAAGTTGAAATTTAGCAGTGAGAAATGCAAAACGTTGCATTCAAATGAAGAAATAATTTTAAAATTTGTTTTTGATGACAAAACTTCACAAACTAAAATGAATGTTGTAATATTGTCGGAGTAAAGCACAAGCCGGAAGGAAGTGACCCACATGACCTGATTTCATGCCTTTTATAACTGTTACACTTGTCAAGAATTTTCTCAAGACTCCTGAAAACATTCTGGCTTGAGCTGTCCAGAAGTCGTCACCGCCGTTTATTTACGTTTTGTTTGATGCAAAATTGTACCAGCAGCTCGACTCGAGTCTTTCTCCGGCCGTCAAGCAAAAGAAGAAATGAAAGCTCGCCGAGTAAAAACAAGCAAAGCGGCGGAGGAACACCGGGAAGCAAAAGGCTGACCCAAAATAAATACAGAAAAAAAAAGGGGGGGGGGTGCGATCTTACTTATCTAAATGAGCAGCAGGGGGAGGGCTCTCACACAGGAAGCCCGGAAAAATGTTGCTGCTCCAGTCAAAACAAACACCGGAGGGAATAAAAGCAGCAAAGTACAGCGCTGCCTTCACTGTCAGTTCAACTTCTTCCGTGGCCGTGCTTGGATGTTAAATCAACTCAAATCAGGAGAAAAGCAGTGGACGGACTATTTTTGTACTCTGTGATGAAAACGTCTCAAAATACCGACGGAATGGAATGTTGTAGCTAGCGTGATAGCTGGAGGAAAAAAAAAAAAAAAAAGCTGAACCATTTTGAAATAGAACCAAAATGCTTTTTCCCCCCCTTGCTCAATACTGACATGAGCGATGATTTGAATTGTTCAACCCTATTTCGAAGTCAAGATACCGTTACACTAAGGCTAAACCATTTTGGAAAATCACGGAAATGCGATTTTTTTCCCCCCCTCCAAGGTCTTTTCGATTCAAATGTTCTATTTTTCACCAAACAAGCAATGAATTCACCATTATGACCGACAACAGCCTAACACATGGCGGGTCTATCAGCCGCCACTTGCTCGCTCCGGATGACGCTCTACATCGCCGCAAATTGCGTTCTATCACAAAAATCGTAATGATATCACAACCGCGATGACTCGTTCGGCCCTCCGTTGCGGAAAGTGACAAGGGAGGGGTCAGGGGGCGAGCGAGCGAGCTTACCCGGGCGTGGGGGTGCCCTCCTCCAGGGTGGAGGCCGCGGCGGTCCCGTTGGTCAGGGTGCTCTGCGAGGGCATAACCAGCGAGAGGGTGACGCTGGTTTTACTGGTGCTCTGGCTGTTGGAGTAGGGCACCGACACCGGGTAGATGCGGCCGCCTGCAAGCCCCAAACCAGGAGGAAAATGGTTAGAAGGGACGTCCAAAAGAACAACACATTTCGCTTGGCCCAAAACTTCCAAGAGGGCCCAACTCAGCGGGGAAGCGCAAATACAAAATTCAACCTTGTTAAGACTTGTATTTCTGCTCCTCGGACGACACACCGTCTGGTTTTATTTTCATTGGCACTCGGATGTTGATTTCAGACTTGAGGTGCCCAAACTTGTCGGACTTTCAACGTGTCGCCATTTGTCTCCCTTATACTCGACGGGACAAACCGAGAGACACCGCCAAAATCTTTATCTTCTATTCAAAAGCAGTTCTGATCTCTAATCCACAGCAACACCGCCATCGACAGGCAGATGTTTGTCAGCGCAGTGCTGCACAAAAGCTGAATTTCAGAGACAGGATTTTTTTTTCTTCTCCTCAATAAAAGAACCCTGGCGATGAGGACTCTCTCTCAACTTGAGTCTCTCGAACAAGCAAAGCACCTTGCGTGGGCGTTTGGGCGCCGTCCGCCAGCGGGTAGTTGAGCGTACGAATGAGCAGGGTCATGTCCTCGTGACGGGAGCAGAAGGTGGCCCTCTGGCGGCCCGACGTGTAGACGTCGTGGTGCAGCCGTTTGACGCGGTCCACCACAGACTGGGCGGCCGCCTCCAGCGTGCTCTGCTGCGCCAGCTCGGCCGCCACCATGGCAACGATTTCCTAGGATGGCACAGGAGCGCGGGTCACGTCGGCATGTCGGGCGGGTCATTTGGAGTTGGTCTCGTGTTGTGGTGAGTCATCCAAACTCTGGCGCCTCTGGGAATGGCAAAACTGACCCGAAAATGGCCACTCCTAAGCAAAACTGCCAATGGCCTTTTTGCATCTCCTCACGATGGGCACGTCTACCAAATTTGCGGTTGTTAAAAGGAACATTTCAGAATCATAATCATCTTTATTGCTTTGAGGGCTTAATTTGAAAGAAATTCCAACAGGCGCTCGCAACCTTTTTACCGTTTTGGCCATTCTCTACTCATAGCAATGTGGCAAACATCGAAGGACGCCTTGAATGGCAAAATGAGCCCAAAGGAGCACTCTCGCTGTCTTGAGGAGACTTTTTTTTTTTTTGTGGGTCCACTCATGTCTACCAAATTTGAGGTTTGCAGGCTCATTGGGAAAAAGGAGCCGCAATGGAATTGCTTCTTCCCAGTTCTTGTCATGTTTATAGGTGATGTGTCCAAATGGAATTCCAATACAGTAAACTTGTCTTGTAGTTTTGACTATAACAAGTAAAAAGTACAAACACTCCATTGGAGGATAAACATCAGCGCTGGGTCGTACCGCCATCTCCCGTGGGATCAGGAAGTCAGGCGACCACCCAGTGAGATAAGAAGCTATCGGGTTATCAATCAGTGTCAGCTCTTCCTTCACAGGATGAGCTGCCCTTTCTAAAACCGGCGCATCCATATGTGATTGCAGTATTATTTAGTGACAATAGTGTTAGGAAAACAGCATATGGGCGTGCAGTGAAAGCTGCAGTAGAAGACTACGCTGTGGCTACAGGTTCCAAAAGTAAATAAGGTATGGAGGTTGAAAATAAAGGCCAAAATGGCAGAATTTTGTGGTGGATTTTTTTCCTCCTCCCCTGGGCATGATGTCTTGAGATTTTTTTGTGTGGTTGTTTTCATGATAGACATACTGTATGTACCCAACTTCATGTTGCTAAGCAAAACTGGCTTAGCGGGCTGAAGTTGGAAAACAAAGGCGTCAAGAGTGCAATTGATTAATTTTCCGTGTCATAAGGAAGCAAGAGAATCATTTTGAGAGGTGTGTGCGTGCAGTGTTGCCATCGACCTTGTTGACATGTTCGGGCCCGTGCGCGCACTCCAGGGCGTCGATGAGTCCTTCAGACATGAGCAGCAGAAAGCCCGTAACGCTATCCAGCGACTGGCTACCGAGTATTTCTGGCTCGGCTATGATGGGCCTCGTTTTGGCCGCGCTGGAGTCCCGCAAAAAAAAAAAAAAAAAAAAAAAAGCAAATGGAAACGGTATCAAAAGTGTGCATTTGTGAAGAGAAATTATGACATCAAAAAATGACAAGAAATGATTTTCAATACTCAAAGACTCTCCTCCAAGGAGTAAATGTTTTCTGTATTTAGCTTTGACAATTGAAGTTAATTTAAGGAAGTGAGATGACAATTTGGCCACTTTAATCTCACTTAAACTCAGATGAATAGAGAACAATTATTCTTTTCTGCCCCACTCTCGTGTGGAGTTCCACAGGGCTCAATTTAGGGTCCTCTGCTGCTCTCAACGTATCTGCTCCGTTTTGCACGTCTAGAGGAAATCAGGCAAGACCCGGATGGATGGCATTGAATTAAAATTAATTTTCTATGAAAAGAAGACACAGGTGATGGCACTTGGTCCCAGCGGCCCTTGTACATCCCATCCTGCGGACTTACTGTTGTTCAATCCAGCTTCTTTCATCTTTGGTTGGAGCTTTGCCATTTCAGCCAAATTTAAAGAAGTGAGACGCCTTTTTTTTTTTGTAAAGTTGCCATTTTGAGATAATTTAAAGGGATCTGATGATAAATGATCTGCGTGTATATTTGTGGAAGGCAAGGCAATGCGCTGTCTAATTTTAAGACTTAAGTCAATTCCACCTACGTTCATTCAACGGAGCAAGAAAGTGAATGGTGCAAAAGATCCCCGGGACACAAATTCTTACGAGGTACTGTAAGCACCTCAAGGGGTGCCACGGTTTTGGTTCGAAATTCCGTTCAAACAGGCTCAGCAATTAAGTCGATGATTAGGAGCATGCCTAAAATAAGCTTTGCAGTGTGTTTGGTAGGTCCGTTCATCTACCTGAGCAGGTCGATATCATTGTAGTTAATTTTGACCCGGTAGTCTCCAAGCCTCCTGGTGCTGCTCTGCCCAGCGATCTGACCCGCCTGCCTCACGCGGGCCGAATCCAATCCTGGGGAAAAAAAGGGCAGGCATGGAATGATTGCTGATCAATGTAAATCACTTTGATAGATCACTTGAAAATAAGCGTCTGAGACGGTTCACTGCGATGACATTCCAAACAGAGCGTATTGCTCTTTTTTAGTCGGCTTTTAATAAGTAAATAAATGCTCGCCGTCGTCGTCGCGCGGCTGTGGTAGCCGGCACGGCTTGAACATGAACTCTGCACTTCAATGTTGGAAAATCGCAAAAATTTGCATGCAAACAACGGCAAGATTTAAAGTTGACCTCACCCAGCGCAGCAAGTCTCTGCAGCTCGTCGTCATTATCGGTGCTGTGAGGTCGGCCCAGCTGGAAAAACTGGTTCTGGCCGTCGCTGGTGGTTTTGCACAGCAGAGCCCGGTTGGTCCCTGAGAAACGTGAATTGAATTCCAGATAACTCTACGCCACTATGACAGACCAATAAACATTTTCGGAAATAGGCAGTGAACGAAAGATTGACTTGGCTGTTTAAGGTCAAACTTAAGCATAAGCCGGCAAATCAGACACGCAAATGTTTATGTCCAGTGAAGCCACCCTGAATTGAATTGACTTTTGTTTCATGTGTCCGTGACAAATAAACAGCTAGAAGCAAGAACATTGTTCCTCTTATTTGGACAACTGTGCAAACAACTTCTTTTCCTTTCCTCAAGGTGATGTTATAATCTCCTGTTTCTTGACAGTGAGAGGGAGAACAAAGGCTCAGGAGTCTTTTAAAAAAAAAAGGTGCCTTTTTAGAAATAGCAGTGCTTTAACACATGCAAATGTATTTAAAGCATGTCGGGACATGTACAACTGTAACGGTCATATTAGGTGCAGCGTCAACACAGTATAGCATTGATATCAGTATGAACCCGGCCAGAACACAACAGTCAACAACTCACCTGATGGCCAAATGGGATAAAACGACACACGGGGTCTGTTTCAAATCATGGACATTAAAACTAAGAATTTTACACTGATGCTACCTTCAAAGAACATTTGTAAATGTTAGTTTTGTGTCTGGCTTTTTTTAAACACATTTGAACAAGAGACTTAATGATTAAGGACCATTTTTACGGATAATTAAAATAATTGTTTAAAAGAATAATGTCCATTTCATGCTCGGGTAAGGAGCAAGGCTGTTCAATTTCAGATCATTGAGCTGATGGCAAACGTGGTGCAAGCACGACACCTGCTGGTGGAAAAGTCAAACGGCGAGCTCACGGCCAAAGCTCCCCCAACTCGTGTGTTTTTCCGCGCTCGTTACGTACCAACGTTGGCGATGTAGAGTTTGTTGTTGAGGATGAGCGCCACGATAGCCATGGCTCCTCCCGACACCTCCTGCTCCAACTCCTTCAAGCGCTCCTGCACCTTCTGGAGGCCCGATTGAGAAGAAAAAAAAAAAAAGAGAGCGTTCAGGAATCAAGTACACAAACAAAAGTATGAACGTAAATCGAGTTAAGCCCATCGGAAAGCCTTTAAAAGGCAGGCCTACTCGGATGTGGAGGTGGAGATAGTGTGGTCCGACGAGTTCCTGGCTAGAGGGTTTGCCGCTGCGGTGTACAGCGACGGCGTCAGCTGAGGCTCGTAGCAGACGAGCCAAGAACGTGCTTTGAAGGATTGCATTTTGCGTCGGTTAAAGTGATTTAAAAACGCACCAGCGGCTGCCTCCATCTTCCCTCGATTGAAACCACCTCCGAAGGGATTTTTTATCGGTCTAACTAGCAATGAAAGGCGCTATTCAATGAGCTCACAAGACATGCAGCCAAGTAACTGTAAGGGTTTTAACGTACACCAAAAATAAAATAAATTGTGTGATGCACTGAAGCCACAATAAGTAAGCTGCGGTATAGAAAGGGATGACTAGTGCCTTGAATGTCAACGCTTTTATCGGACAACGGCCTGTTGAAATGAAGCTCCTCCCTTCACTTCAACCTTATTCCTTTGGACGAAGAAGCCGCCAAAGCAAAAGTTTTATGTCAGACAGGGTGATTTAATTTGTGTGCGTATCCACACCAGTGTTATAATAATTTAAAAATTTTCACGATAGTTTTTGTCTCGTTTGGAGGTTTTTTTTTTCCCATTCAGTTAGTTTTAAATAGTTTTTGTAACCGTTTTTTTATTTTGGGGAAAATGTTAACATTTTTCACAATAGTTTTTATCTCGTTTGGAGGGTTTTTTTTCCCATTCAGTTTTAAATAGTTTTTGGAGCCGTTTTTTTATTTTGGGGAAAATGCTTAATTTGATTTTATTGTATGGAATATTTGCAGGGTGCAAGATAAACAAACACACACAAAAAAACAAAAAACAAAGTCACTACGTATTGTGTAATAAAGTGAACTACGATTGTCAAATGACTGCCCAACCTTCCTTCTGCACAGACGCACTGTCGAGCAATATTGAAATACATTTAAAATGAACATCTTAAGCTCATGCATGATATTGATTGACAAAAAATGAAAACAAAAGAATTAATAATTCTATCATTTTGAAAATTAATCTAAGATGTACTTTCAGTTTGTTTTCTTTTTTTAAGCAATTTTGTTCATTAAAATGTTTATAGTTGTCACGATTTTGTTAGCTTTCATGAACTATAACAACCTTGGTACACACACCTCGCTATGCGGTAGCATGTAGCCAGACAGGTTAGCTTTCTCTGCCAGAGCGTCGTCGATGGTGTGCAAGTAGCTTTTCTCCACCGCTTCAAATGCCTGCACAAACAACACACATTGTTTTGGCAACAGACAATCGATTGGGGATGGCCATCGACTATTTGCATCAGCTAAATAAAAGTATGTTTGCCCACAATTCAATGTTTTAGAGTGATTTCATTTTCTCATTCACACTTTAAAAGCTTCAGACTTATAAACGCCCCACACCGAGTCGACGCGGCAAGGAAAAAGCAGCTCATTTAAGACACGCCCTCAACAGGCTTGAAAGAATTCATTTATTGATTGAGAACTGTTCCGGCCCGTTCTCGTAGTGGCAGCAGAGGAAAGGTCCAACAGGTGTGGAAGTTTGAGTGAATAAACGCGGAGCAATAACACCTTGATTGCCACAACAGAGACAGACACGCACAACACTACATTTCTAAGTGGAGTCATACACAACACAACTCTGAAAGCAACAAAGACCTCTTTGAATAGTGGTGCCTAAACAGTGCAGGTGGTGGCAGCCCTGAAATCAATGACTAATCGGGTCACAATCCCTTGCACTGACTGGTCGGCTGAGTTCGGGACGAGAGCCACCAATCGGGAAGGAGCAAGGGGAGAGCTCCCGCACACAGATTAACAAACAATGGCCACAAAAGATTGTGCAAATTTACAACATGAAACTTCCGCACTGAAATTGCCGTGCCCCCGCCCGCGTAGGTGCTGCCGTTTTATTTCCTATCCGGGTTATAAATTTCCTACCCATGTATGTGGTATCACACCGACCTGCGTGAGGATCCTGCGGATATCAGTGTCCGTGTGGTCGGCACTGAGCTGCTCCAGCAGGAGTTCGGCCGTAAGACACTGCGAAGCGAAGCTGGCCACTCGGCTGCCGTCGTAGCCGTTGAAGACGCCGTAGAGGGAGCAGCCATCCTCACTCCTGGAAAGAAGAGCGCAAGATGTATTTGGAGCACTTTGGGCTGACAGTGTTGCTTGAAAGAGGCTTCAGTTTACTTTCAGCACCCCCCACCCCCACCTGGATCTACGATACAATCCTGATTCTCTTACCTGAAGCGAAGGTGTGTGTCCTCATTGGGGTGGCTCTGCGTGCCTTTCCCATCGGGGCCATACACGCAGTTTGGTGCGGTGCCAACTCCGCAGAGTTGGCACAGAGGAAGGTCGTCGGTCCAACTCTGATGCTACAAAAGAAGTCAGCATCCCATTGAGATATCCTCCTATTAAGACCCTCTTGTGTAGCCTAAATAAGGAACCAAAACTTGTATTTATGTTCTCATCTTCTCAGTTATTTTGTGTATCAAGTCAGACGCATTGTAGCTTTTGAACAATGCCGTATAAAGAATTTTATCATGCTTTTTTTCACCATTAATCGTCTGGGAGTGGAGCTTGTATGTTAGCCACACAGCTAGCTAGCGCAAGCGAACGTCACAGAAGTACACACAAACACACGAAAATGTGCAAAAGAAAAATAAAACCAACCAAGACGGGTATTATATTTCAATCCAAGGCAGTAACCTTTGAGTTTTATACGCCAAAGACGTGGAGGAGGGACGAAGTTTGTACTTACACTCTGCATCAAATTCCTCCGTTGAGCCGCCATGTTGGAAGTTGCCCGGTTGCGTTCAGGTACACCTCACGATGCCTGTTTGCAGAGTCACCACTGGGATTTTTCCAAAGAATATTTAACATTGGGTCAGTACTAAGATGAGTAATTTTAAATAACCTGTTAAAAAAATATTGATGAGTGTTTTCGAATTCGTCTCGTTAAGTTTTACTACGATGCATGAATAATTGGCGATGACAAAGTATAATTTCCGATAGCTCTTAAAGGTTAAACCAGCAGAGCAAGTTGGGCGTTTTATACATAAAAATGCGATTTCACGCGCAGATGCTATTTCTCCTTATTTATTCATTATTTTACTGTAGTGTCACGAAATTTGCGATTTGAAATAAGGCAAATATTTTTTTAAAAACAGACAAAAATAAACGGCACTTCTGGGTTGAGTCGGCATTTTTGGCCAGTTATGCCATCGCATGGATGTAGTGAGAATTGTAATACCTCTGCAGCTCTAATAAAATAATCAATGTAACTTTTTATGTCAAGACAAGTCTCAGAATGCTAGAGAGATTGGTACATTTCTTCCAAATAAATTGAAAACTGATGCGCAGTAGTGTTGAAGTTCCATATAACACATACGACAATAATAACAACAAAAAGATATCACACACCAGCTTTTCTTCTGCTTTTATTCTCGTCGGCTGGAAGCAACAACATCCAAAACATACATGTATACCTATTCAAATAGAGAACTCTTCCGGTTTTAACATATTCGACAGGCAACATCACGCATGTCTACGTCTACACACTTGCACGGTATAAAGTAAACATAGGTATGTGCATATACTGTACTTTGAAAGCTTGGTCACGTATTTTTACTCTCATTATTATTATCCCAAAATAAAAATATCTCCTCACGCAACAGAAAAGGTTGAGGCATACAGATCACCAAAAACATAGTTAATATTCCTTCTTTTGTCTTTTTACTTTCCTGGTACCGGAACGCCCTCAAGTAAAGAATCATTTGAAACACTCATATACCGAACCGTTTATGTACACTATTGATATATTTAGTTTAAAATGCAGCAATGCAGTTTCATACTTAGGCTGTTTACGTTTAAGTCAGTGGGTGTTGAGTGAGTTAAGTAAGGTGTAAAATTAGTGAGCTTGCAGTGAAATAAAAGGTGAAACAGCAGAAAAAGTAACTGATCAAGTCAATCCAATGGCAATCATTGTCAATTTGAATCTGGACCACTCGAGACTACATCAGACCTTAAATGACGAGCAAAAAGGACTCAATTGTCTTTCAAACTAATTTGCCATGCGAACACATTTTTCATTGCATTGATTCAAATCCCCATATGATCTGAAAAAGAACTGGATTCAATTTCGAATCAAACTGATGTGTGAACACAAGCCGGTTGAAATATGCCAAATTTAAAATGTCTTCATTGGATTGACTTGAGGCCCAGTCAGAACTGAAATGGAACAGGGGGGAAAAATGTAAGATCCTCCTAACCAGGATTGATTTAAGGCGTGCTTACACCTGAAATGAATCAGAAAATATACCATGATCCTCTTTTTAAAACCAGTTTGCAATGTGAACACAAACAAAGCCCAGATTAACTTTACCATGTACTTCTACTGGACTGAACTGATGCCCCATCAGACCTTAAATGACTCACAAAAAAAAAAAAAAAGCACAATTCTCTTTTGAACCGGTTCGCAATGTGAACACAAACTGATCCAGATACTATTACTTTCTAAATCCCAATCAAATGAAAACCTACCAGTGATTGTTTTGGACTTCAAAGTTCCGATTGTACTTTATTTAAACTGAAAGTGAGTAAGAGAAGACCTCCTGCTCTCTCCACTAAAGTGATCCTATTTCCCGTCTACCTCTGCAATCCCTCAGTAGTCCTGACGCTGGTAGCCGGCGTTGCCGTCAAAAACGCTGTCTCCGCCCTGCCTTCCGCCGCCGCCTCCTCCTCCTCCACCTCCGCCCGGTGGGCTCTCCAGGTCGTCTCCACCGAAGGAGGTGTAGGGTCCACTGCCGGCCGCCGCATCCTGGCTGGGGTCCGTGTACTCCTGCGAGAATAGGGCCGAGTCGGACCCCAGCTTGTAGCGTTGGAAGCCCAGGAAGGCCTGCGCCGCCTTGGGGAAGCCGAGTGTTGATCGGGGAAGTTTGATGGAAGAGACGATGCAAAGCAGAAGCGAGAGAAGATGATGGAGGTGTGTTAGAAAGCGAGAAGAAGGCAAACATTGATTAGTTGGCTGGAAAAGCACGTAAAGTTGATTACAGTAGTTGTTAGTCAGCGGCAGCAGGTAAGTTACTCCACAGAAGCTTTTTGACCAGCTCAGCATCGCCAGCCTGCAGCCGGCGCAGGAACGCGTGATGCATTATTGAACAGCTGCAGCATCGCAGTGCATATAATTCTTCTGCTTCTTTTAGTCCACAGGAGACCCAAGCACAGCTCTGTCAATCAATCATATACACTGCCAAAAACGTTTTGGTTGAATTTTCTCAATTTTATTTCGGCAAGTGATTACACGAAAAAAAAAATAGGAAAAATCATCTGGATCCAGATTATTCCATTATTCCAGTACCTAAACTTTTTTTTTTTTAAAGTATATTGATGTTGTTCTTGTTATTATATTATTATGACTTCAAGATGGCGCCGCGAAAGTGCCGATGTAGTCTGTGTCATGTCATCAATGTATCGGCTTCTCATAGGTATTCATGATGAGCGCCGAAGAAATACGCCAAAAATCGGCCCCACGCTTGCTCACGGTACTTCATAGAACTCATGTGAAGACCACAAGATTGAATAAGAGATGTGGCCCAATACTTTTGTCCATTCAATGCATTCACTAATACCAAAAGGCAAATTAGAAGCTTGTTTTTTGGAAGAAGAAGAAAAAAAAGTGTCATTCCCATTCAACATTTCAACGCAATAAAATCACGGAAGGGAAATCTTATCAAGCTTCACACGGTGGTTTTATTGCGAGCCAAAATCTGATGTTTTAAACTTTGGGAAATGGCAGAAATGATCGCGGATTCCAACAAGAGCAGCGGTCAGACAAGCGGCTGGGGAGGCTGAGGTGGGAACAGCTTGGTGTATTCCTCTTCAAAGGACACGTTCTTAAACTTCTCCATGGAGAACAGAGCCTGGGCGCCCTGTCGGAACAACACGCACGTCACACGCTGACCGAGATCGACCACTCGCGATCGGTCAACACAGTGGAGCGTTTTTCAAAAACTCTTTTCACCTCTGGACGTGAGTCTCTGTATCGGCAGTGCGCCGCACTCACTACAAGCGTTGCTTGAGAAAATACTTCACTGTTTACTTGCTTTCAAAAGTAACAAAATTACAAAGTAAAGACAACCTTTTTGGACTCATCATAATTATATTAATATGTATTTTTAAAATGGTCATAATGAGGCTGTCCAGGATTTCATTTAACATATATTTGCTACTTGTATATGAAATAAAAAGACAGTCTTTCCAATTACACAAAATATAACGAAAAAACATTCTCACATAAAGGCAGCCTTTTTTTTTAATTCATTAAACTATTAATATTGTAGTGGGGAAACACAATATTTATAATGTGCATTGTTTATGAATATAGCGAGTACATTTGGGCACCTCCTGCAGTCACCCAATCTGCTGTGACTGCCATGCGATCATTTATTTTTTCTACTTTCGTGATTGGCGGAAATCCGGTGGGGTGTGTGGCGCAGATCTGCGAGGAGGTCGCTTACCTCCTACGTTGGTAATAATTTCGCAGACGAGTGCAGGCCGTGGATTTGGCAGAGGGAGGGCTGCACCGCTGTGTTAGTGATCACAGCTGACTTCAGTCAAGCCAGACAATCAACGCAGCTCTGTTCATTCCCGTTAAACGTGGCGCGCTAGTCACGCACTACAGCAGGGGTCTCAAATTAACTTATGTGGGGGATGCTGATGATACATGGAAAAAAAAAAAACCCCAACACAAAACAACACACATGGCGAATGCTCATCTGCACCGTAAAGTGTGCACTTGGAGAACGCTTCTTTGATTGGCTGGTTTGCGTCCGGTTGAAGGAGTCAAATGACTGTGGGAGACGTCAGATTTCCCCTACACATATGGAGCTTTATGGTCGGAAATATTGAACACGTTTAACGTGCCACTACGGTAATAAAAAACAAATAAAAAAGCAAATTGAAGCATGGGAGTGTACCCAAGTGAAGATGGAGAAGAAAGAGAAGGTGATGGCGGCTCGGGCGGCGTCCCCGCGCTCCCTCAGTGGGTCGTCCTGCTGGTCGGTTGCCTGCCACTGATTGGCCAGGAAGCAGAAGCCAACGAACCACATGAAGGACCAGAAGGCTGCAAACAGGAAGTGACATGGCCAGTGAGCAGAAAGTGTCACAAATATGCGCATGACCAGCGTGTTTGCCGCCTGAACGGGCTGCAGTAAAAACTGAAAGGAAACATGAAGGCTTGAAACAAAATAAAAAAAAAACATGTTTCCACCTGCAGGTTGACTGTCACAAGGCTGCTTTAACATTTTGGCGAATAACTCAAATTTTGGTCAGTAGGCTGCCCGGTGTATTTGCTGCATAAATGGGCTGCGGTAAACATGCGAAAGAATCAAAGGGTATTTCACATAATGACATGCTATCACAGCATGCATCGGTGGGCCAAAGAAATGGAGAGGTTTTAAAAATGCGTTTTCAACTGAAAGACTGACTGCACATCAGGCTGTTCTCCCATGTCGACAAGCTCATATTAGTCGGTTGGCCACCCGAAGTAGTCTATGCCAAAACGGGCTGCGGTACAAACTCAAAAGGAAAAAACTAAAACGAAATAAAGGTTTTCGTCGGTAAGACTGTCACAAGACTGCTTTGAGACGTCGGCCTGATCATAATAGTCAATCGGTTGCCTAGACAGGCTGCAGTCGAAATCAAAAGGAAACATATGAAGTGGAGTAAAAATATGTTTTCATCCGTCAGGCTGTTTTTTGGTGCATTTCAAACAACCACATCGCCTTGAAAGTTCGCTGAGCTTTAAGCAAACAAACAGTGCAAAAGGCCACCGCGAGGCTAACAAAGGGCACGGGTGTTCTCGGCGCCTCCGCTGCCTAAAGGAACCGCGTACCTGACACGCCGATGTCGGTTAGCACCGCCTTCTTGCGGTCTTTGACGCTGCTGATCTGAGGGAAGTAGACGTCCAGGGCCAGGAAGGCCACGCAGCACAGGAAGGCCATGGAGCCCATGAAGACGCCGTAGTTGCAAGCGTTCTGGTTCTGGTTGAAAATGCAGTACTCCTGCACCTCGTTGGGTCTGTTTATGTAGCCCTCGTTGGCGATGCAGCCGAAGATGACGATGGAGAAGAGCTGCAGTGAGAGGGGAAAAAAAAAAGATTCTTACTATGGTAACGGCCTCAAGGGCAGGAAGCTCACGTCTTTGATAAAACCTCCATTCGAGGATAGGTACAGTACTGGTTGGGTGGTTGTGCTAATTAGCTTTGGTGCTAAACTATGGAGGCGAGTCACATGGCTGGCAAAAATGGATTCAAAGTAGGGCTCTAAACCAGGATTAGGGTTTCCGATGAAGGTTTGAAGCCAGGCTTAATTCAATGTTCAAATTAGGGATTTGCATTGGTGTTCAGAATTTCAATTTTGGATTTTGAGATATGTTTGGGTTCCAAAGTAGGTCATGGTTTTCAAATGAGGTTTTTAGACAAGGGTTTGGCTTCCAAACTAGGTTTAGTGTTTCAACCTAGCGCCTAGGTTCGAACTAAGGGATGTCGATTCCACTTGTTTTTCTTTTTTTTTTTTTTAAGATCAAAACCAGTACAAGTATGCACTCTCAGTATTCACTGATACCGAGTTAAGGTCTTAAACAATGCCTGTTTTAAAATAAGAAGTCAATACAGCGTTAGGGCTTCAACATAGGGTTTCAAGACAAGGTTAGGGTTCCAAATTAATGTTGCAAACCGGTGTCAATTTCCCTCCACTACCCAAAATATTTAGGGAGTCAAATTAAGATTTCAAGCCAGGATTAAAGTTTCAAAGAAGGCTTACAGTTTGAAAAGTAGAACTTCAAAGCAGTTGTTCGGGTTTCAAATTAGGGTTCCAAAACAGGGTTTGGGTTCGGGAGGCGAAAGAGTATCTGCGTGAAGGGCACGCAGGAACCGTGAGGTTTCTCTGTCTCCCTTCCTCCCTTCCCACATTGCCTTCCTCACTCACTGACATTTACCTGCAACCTTTTTCATTAAGGGGTGATGAAGACGAGGCGATGAAGGCGATTGGCTGAAGGGCGGCGGCGCTATTTATAGAGCGCCGCCGGCATCATCTGCGCACGCCATCTCCCTCGAAAACCTTACCTTGGCATCAAACCCTAATTTGAAACCCTAACTGTCTGAAACTGTCATTTGAAAACACAGCCCTTGTTGAAAATTCTAACGGGGTGCCTCAAGTCTCACCCCCGTTTGAAACCACAACTCTCATTTTTAAACCAGGCTGAAAACCTTAATTTGGAACCCTAACCAAACTTTGAAACACTAATTTGAAATCCTAACCTTAAACCTCATTTAAAAACCGTACCACTGCTTGAAACCCTAATGTGAATCCTTAACTCCAAAACAGCTGTTGGAGCCTTAAGTGTTGTTTGAAACCCTAACGCAGGCTTGATACACTAACGCTGACAACCTGCGTGGAAATGTACACAATTAACATGACACCAAATAAAAACCCAACCTCATCACTGAGCGTTGGAACTAAAGCAAGCCGACACATTCCTGGTTTGCGCTAAGCCGAGCATGTGATGTGTTAGTCGAGGCTGGCGCGCTCACGTTGGGCCTTCCCTTCCTTCGTGCTGTACCAAAAAAAGGAAAAAAAAATCACAAGACTCCAAGCAGGGATGAAAGGAGGTCCTGTGTAGGACCACATGAGGGCCTTCAGTCTTGTGATCATCAGGAGAGATGGACGTGGATATACACTGTATGTGTTCTTTGAAACCCTACCCTTGTCTTGAAAGCCTATTTTGAAGCCCTAACATGAAACCCTAATTTTTGCTTGAAACCTTAAGACTTGACGAGCTCCTTTGATGGCCGAACTCGGGATTGAAACCCTACTTTGAAGGTTCGGTTTGAAAAGATAACTTGAAACCCTGATCAAGGATGGAAACCTTAATTTGAATCAAGTGCCCTGATGTCTAACCTCGTCGTGAAACCAAACAACCCAGGCTCGAAATCCAAGGTCTAAGCTTTGATTGAAACCTTAATTTCGAAACCTAATCCTGTGTTGAAACCCCAATTCCAACCTCAAATTGAATCCCCAAACTTTGATTGACACCCTAATACTGATTTGAAACCCTAACCCAGATTTCAAACCCTAACCTTGTCTGCAAAATCCAAATTCGAAACCCTAATCCTTTCTTCAACATCCAAAGAAAAAATAAAAGAAAAACTCAGAACCATAACCTTGGCTTGAAACCCTTATTTCTAACGCCAATTGAAACCCGATTTTCAAATCATTCAAACCCTAAATTGCAACCCGAACCCCATCCTGAAACCCTGCTTTGAAAGGTGAACCAAGGTTTACACCTGTGTCTGCCGGTGTGGGATTTATCCGCCAACGGCGACGGGATGTCACGCCTGCGCTCGTGGCGCACTTCACATTCGAGTGGAGTGTTCCGTCGTGAGCACACAACGGACACGCACGGATATGCCATGACAGCTTTGGTGTGAGAATGTGACGACCTGACAAAAAAAAAACGGTACGGCGCCGAGCAGAGCTGCCGTGGCCACACAATGCGAGATTACACACAATGCCTGGAATAATCCTGATCGGGCTCAAATTGTCAACACCACGAGGAACACAACGGTATGAAACGAACCTTTGCCCAGCTAAACTACATTGAAAACCCTAACCCTGTCTTAAATTTTAAACCCAGAAAAATCTGAATGTAGGCTGGAAGCCTGACCTTGAAACTGCAACTTTAAACTCTGATCCTGTCTTGAAACCCGAATTTGAGACCCCAACCCTGGCTTGATCCCTTAATTTGAACCTCTAACACTGTCTTGCAGCCCTAATTTGAAACCCTAGCCCTTGCTGAAACCCAAATTTAAAACCTGAACTGTCTTGCAACCCTAATTTGAGACGCTAACCCTTGTTGATACCAACGTTTGAAACCGTCACGTGACCCCCCTACTTCTTTCCCTGGACCCTAATTTGAAACCCTAATCTATGTTGAAACCACAACAATGGTTTGAAAGCCCAACTCTAGTTTGAAACCCTAATTTGAAACATTAACACTTGTGGAAACTGTAACATATAGCAGAATGGGAACCTCAACTTGAAGCCCGAACACTGTCTTGAAACCCGAACTTGATGTAAAGTCGGCTTACTTCTGTACCTAGTACTTTGGAGTTATAAATAAATAAATCTGAGGGAAGCTCAAAAAAGCAGATTCCGAGTTTCAACAGGCCACATGACGCAGCGAGCGACAAAACACACTCGTGCTCGCCACAAACATACAAATGGCATCGCGTGGCTAAATTCTGACATACGAGCGCGAACAAACGTTAGCACGCAGCTGACAGAATGTTGCACTGTTTGCTTTTGTGTTGCTAAGCGTGCGAACAGTCGCTTGCCTGAATGTGAACCCTTTTCAACTATGTGTGCAATGATAGCCGTTTGAAATCTAGGATGAGCACCAAGAAAATTAGCATAGCAAAAAAAAAAAGAAAAAAAGACAATATTGGAGAAAAAACATGACATCTTTTTCAATATAAAAATATTAAATAAAAATAAAAGTTGTACACAATACTACAAGAAAAATGCTACAATATTAGACAAAAACTACAAGAAAATGTACCCCAAAAAACATTGTTGTGGAAAAAATACAGAAATATTAGGAAAAAAATTATTCAAATCTTTTTCACCAAATATTTTAAAATAATACAAATTATTAGATGAGAAAATATCAGAATACGAGACGAAAGATACACAAATATGAAATACGAATTGTATTAGTTGACGTCACCGAAAAGTTGACAAATAATGTGACAAAAACAAACAAAAAACAAACAAACAAGCAAACAAAAGTACAAAAGTACAAAAATCGTAAATGAAAATACACAAATATTTTTTTAAATAGTGGAGGGAAATATTACCACAATAGAACATTAGCCATAACATGATAAACCCTCAAAATAATTATATAAAATAAATATTAGACAAAAAAAAATATACACATATTTCATATGTAAAAATAATCAGGCCCAAAGAAAACTGTTTACTTCCTCTGCTAGGCGCTGCTGTTTTGGCTTGCAATGAGTGTGACGCTAGAGGAAATAATCCATTTTAGACTGAAAGGGACAAGGGCAATCTAAAAGCTCAGAACTCAGAAACACAACACAAATCCACATCACACTCATAATCCTTCACACTTCACCGAGCAGTCACATGACTCCTCGCCAACTCATCTTTTTTTTTCCTCCCAGTGTTGACTCAGAAAACACACAGAATCTGACGTGGAGATAAGAAAAGTCGCCACAAACGTGTGTCAAGAATGCTGGTCATATTGCTTGACTACATCCTGTGATGATCTAAGGACAAAATCACAAATGCCATTTCGTCAAAAACATAATCGACATGATCACATGAGATCCAAGACTGCAGGGACCATACCACTTTTTCTTCCGGGACAGGGGGAAGAAGTTTCATCGTGACTTCAATGGCAACAAGGAAGAACAAATCTACGTTTCTATGTCAAAATAAAATCGACATGCTGTAATTATATCAATATTAAAAGTTGCATGCATGACAAGTCTGTCTTTATAAAGATAGCACACCAATTCTTTCTCCATGGGGGAAGACGTGACACACCACGGGGACGTCACATTTTTGATTCCGGGGATGTGAGAATGCTTCCGTTGTGAGTAAAATTAAAAAAAAAAAAAAAAAAAAAAGGAAAACTAACATGGAAGGACATATTTGTGTTTATTTTTCCATCCAAAGGTTAGCTAGCAGGCTACTTCGTGGCTCATCCAATCATGTAACCGTGGCAGGACATACTATTCTTTATTCGTGTTCGAGGCCGGGGGGACAGTTTCATTGTGACTCTCACGGCATAAGAGGGGAAAAAAAGGTAACTGATAGCACTACCTATTGGTGTTCATTGGCAGGGACTTCCTGGTTCATGGAATGACGTACAACAAGGGGACAAGCCATTTTTTTAATTCTGGGGATAGGAGAAAATAAGAAAATTAATAAAGTGACATCTTTTTGTTGATTGTCAGCGAGCAGCCTGCCTCCCGCTTTGTGGAAAATTATGTAAAATTAAAAAGGCAGAGTGCTATTTTGAACCCTGGAACGGGGAAACAATTCTATCATGATGCTAAACTTAAAAAAAATAAAAAATAAAAAAAAATAAGGAAAAAAAAAAAGAAATGGATTTGTTCATTCACAAGCTACTTCCTGGTTCATGGAATGGGATGAACCATTTTGTGTGGTGACAGGAATAGTTCCGTAATTCATTGAAAAGCTATATAATTGTGTTTTGTCCATCCAACAATTAGCTAGCCAGCTACTTCATGGTTATTGGACTAATGGAATGACAGGATGAGCCATTTTGAGTTACAAGGTGGCGACCTGTGAGTGTGAAGGTGGGGCTTGGGGGGGCTCGGTTCCTTAACGTGGGCTAACAGGCTGATCCAGGCCTGAATCATAGAATGACATCAAACTATCGGTCTTAGTGTGTCAGATTCAGAGACAGGGGGCCACGGTTTCAGATGTTCGCAAGCTGGTTATTTCCTGGTTCAGAAAATGCCAAAACAACGGGACGTGCAATTTTTCTCACAAGACAAGGCTACGTTCACAATCCCCAAATTTATTATCTGTTATTCCTTGCAAAACCTCACCGTATAGCTGATCGTCACATATGAAAATATATTGTTTCGGCGCCACCTTGTGACATCCTGGAGCCAGCGAACTATGTCAAAGTGAGGGGAGGAGTTTCATTTCATCAGGCCACAGCGCTGTCTAATAGAAAAGAGTATTTTACTGCCACCTTGTGGCATCTGTAGGCACATAGTCCACCAAAGTTTAAGTCCTGCATTTATGTAAAACTACAACAGATAAAACATTTATGACTAAGCCCCGTGGAGGCTCCACCTGGACTCTCCTATTCAACCATGTTTGTTTACTGCTGCCCTTCACTGTGCACAATTACAATGACCACTTCTGGGGAGAAACGACAATTTATTTAAAAAGCGTATCATCTGTTGGTTTGCAACTCACCCACGACACAATGCGGAGTATCGTCTGAGGCTGCTGGAAGAAGGTGACCGGGTCGAAGGCTCCTCCGGCTTTCCCGGCTCCGTACGCCTGCATCCCCTCCATGGCGCCCCCGCCCCCGCCGCCTGGCTTGGTCCTTTCCTCCCCGGGCTCGCTGCTGGATCAAGCCCCGGACAAATCCCACGAACTTGTGTCCTCGCGCTTTTTTTCCTTGTTATTGTTAAAATTATTTATTACTATGATGATATGGAGTAGATTTCGCCTCCAAAAATCCCTGCGTTGGGCGAAAGGTGCGCGTGATGGACGTCTCCCTCTTCACAAATCGCGTGAACGCGCTAGCCGGTGTCACGCCCGGGACGCGGAAATCGGACACGCGCACGTCCTCACATGAAGTCACGCGCTCGCTTACGCACGTCACTGCTTATAATTGCCTCAAGGTTATAATTGTTATTATTATTATTATTATTAACAAAGAAAACGTTTTAGAATGTTTACCACATATATCAACGTATACTAAGATAACAAGGCTAAATTATTCACAATTACTCTAAATTAGCCTTTTCTTGGGAAGAGGTCAGCTATTTTTTTTTTTTTTTGCACAGGTAACGCTTGTGTCGGTAGGCTGTTTTAGCGCTCTCTGGTGGTCCCCGGTAACATCGTCCAGAGGGAGTTATCCCTATGTGTGCATAAACCGTCAGTGACTCATAGTAAACGTCATAATTGTCACATTAATGTCAAGAAGATCAAGACTAGAGAGGGCGTGTGAAAGAGTGATTTGTAGCCTTGCGGGAAAAGCGTCAGGCAAAATAACTTTTCGTTTGGACTTTAACCAATAACGACGCGCCTACGCGCTACGCAGTTCTAACGTAACCAATGAGTGTCTTCGTCAGCAGTTGCTAGGAGACATGTCGCTGAGGCGTTTGGAAGAAAATGCCATTGAAGAGAATTTAAAAAATAATAATTTGGATAACTAAACACGTTGTTAATTCCCATTTGTCATGGTGAGGTTAAGGGCAAGATGTCTGATGGTCGGTACGTTGAGTTGAACTTGCCTATCGTTATTTTAAGTGTCAGCAAAACTGAAGTTACGGTAGTTTGTGTTAGCGAAGCAGAAGCTAGCTTGCTCGCTAGCGTGCCAGTAATTTGTCTGAAGTTGGGATTTGTTGTAGTGTTTTACTCACCATTTTTACAAGTTATCTTTCAGTGTGCTCTCGCTAATGTTAGTTGCCTACTACCGCAGAGTTTACCAAGCTTTATCGAGGCGCACGTTTTAAAATTGAAACATGGCACGGCTCACCACCGGATGAAATCGATCGATCGATCGTGTGGTTTTTAATTTTCAGAGCGATTAACCAGGTAGTGAGGTGCTGTTTGTGTCGTCAGCCGTTTAGTATGATCTTTTTAATTCATTGATCCCGGTATGTCTTGGTGTGTTTGTGTATAGGAGATCCAGCAGTAGGCAAAAGTGCCCTCTCGCAGATGTTCCACAGCGATGGAACACTCTTCCAGAAGAACTACAGCATGGTGAGAACATGTCACGGGATGAAATACAAGTCAACCTTGATTTAAGAGTGACCCATTCTCAACATTTTCAACATCTGTGCTTTTGTTTGCTCGATTTTGTCGCTTTGTTGCAAGGCATTTTTTTTGGGGGGGGGGTTCCAATAGATACGTGGCATTTCAACTCATTTCAATGTTTAAAATTGATGTGCTATACAATGGTATTGATTCCTGAGCTTGGTCGTGGAACAATTCAAACTCACTGCACCACCGTACATTAAATCCATCCATCCATAATCTGAACTGTTTATACTGACGAGGGTCGCAGGCATGCTGGAGCCTATTCCATCTGTCTTCGGGCAGTAGACGGGGTACACCCTCAACTGGTTTCCAGACAATCGCAGGGCACACATCGACAAACAACCATTTGCGCTCACCATCACACCTTGGGACAAGATATCCCTCGCTAGACCCTCAGATTCTTGAGACCTTTTTTAAACCACATATGTTCCAACTCTAATCTCATTACATACTGCTCATCTCCCCAGAACCTGTTTTTTTCCGGACACTCATACTATCCAGAGGAGAAACCAGACACGACTCACATGGCACCTGCGCAATATTTCCAGGAATTTATTCACAGCACATATAGAATTCAACACTTTCAGAGATGTGACATCACACCTTGGGATCTGTGGAAGGCAATCCAGTCTGGACTAATGGCCAGAGGAAAAGAGCGGGACGACATTGGATTGAAAAATTGAAAATGGTCCACCCCAGTAGTCCGAACAAACTTAAATTTAGGCCTAACGATCTCAGGCTACTGACGATTGGTGCGCCACGCCATTAGCTGAGATGTAGCAGATTTTTCTGAAAGACTACTTGGCCACTACACTACCAAATCTTTTTCGGAACAAATGACTCTTGGACTCATGATATCCATACATGCAGATTTCAACTGGGTTGGACATACAGTCGAACCTCATTACATCGTACCCGAGGGACATAACGAATCTGTACGTTATCACGGTAGTTCGTTGTAACCATTTCCAATAAAATGGTTGCCAACTACGATGTATAATACAGTATGAATATTTGTAGATGTAAAAACATTAACAATACAGCACAAACATGCATCAGATCCCGAAGCAGACACCCTGTCCCTCAACGCTACAGTTGAAGATGACACTGAAGTCCAACCCCCTCACCCAAAACCCCAACCTTCCCCTGACGCCAGATCTTAAATCAAACCCCCGAACCCTTGCAAAGATGTTTGTCTTGCCTCTGCTTTGGAGATGTCAGAAGCAACCACTGGCTTCATCAAATCCCCTCTCCCGTCTTCTTCGCTGCTTCGCCATGAAGGCCAGCGCAGGCCAGCGGCCATTCCGCTCACGTCCTCCTTTTTGTTGAAAATGTCAGGCGGGCTGTTAGCGAGATTCGCAGTGTTATTTGCCGGCAACGGGGCCTTCATTGGCATTCTGGAGAGATGCTTTCTGCACCTCACGGTAGCTCATTAGAGCGCCGCTACAGTGTGTGTTCATGTGTTTGCACGCGCGTGTGTGTGAGACTGTGGAAAAAGCTAAAGTTGTATGTGGTAAATTACACAAGTTTTTGAAGGTCAGGCAAAGGTTGTTTGCCGCAGCTTCGAGTAATTCTTGCTCGAGTGAAAAACCACAAGTAGTTGACGCCCACCTTAATGCGTCTGAAATTGCCTGCATTCACAGTGTCAACCATTAAATATACCATCAAATCTGATCCCACAGTAAAACGATGATGTTAATTATCTATTAATCTGTCAATTATTTTGCCGATGAATCATATAAATGTTTTAATTTCCCTCCTTTACTCAAAAACGGGACATGGGGTCAAATTGACAGGATAGAAAATGCACAACAACATAAGTTAGCTATGATTTGGCTTCTGCTCTGGTCCGTAACATGTCAGAAAAAGTGAAGCCAGCGTTTTGATTTTAGTTTTCAACTCAACCAAAGAGAGTCAGTCGGCTTTCGTGGAGGGCGACTGAAATGCCGACTGAGCATTGGGACCGTTTTAAATCGAAAGAGCTATCGAAGTGATTCATCGCTCATCAAAAGTATTGATCGATTCATTTGACAGTCAATTCGCTGTCGATTAATCATTGAGTCACGTCATTTTGGGTTTCCGAAGACTCTCTTATGATGTTTTCCACCAACAAGCGCACAGACACACAGAGGGAGTGTTTACTTAGCGTCTTAATTATGAGGGTGGTTGTGTTTGTTTGTTTGACAGACGACCGGAGTGGAGCTGCTTATCAAAAGTGTCAACATCCCCGAGAGCGGCGACAGCGTGGTGAGCCCGCTCATTGTCTCGCTAATAAACACCTGCTGCCACATCGATGGGACAAAGCCACGTACTCAGCTGGCTAGTCGCCACGAACTGCTGCCGTTGTCTTCGGAAGCCTTTTACAAATCCACATTATCACTCGTTGACAAACAGATACTCGTATAGAAAGCCGAACGAGCTTTGCTGAGGATTTCAAACAAGGGGCCTCAAGTGAGGGGATTAAAAAAAAAAAATGTTGCCGGTATTGCAGTTTTTAAATGTTACATTAAAGGTTTACAGCTCGTGGTAAGGTTTCACAATTGGGGTTTAGGGTTTAGGCCAGGGTTAGGGCGGGTTGCAACAACAAGGTTTTCATTGTGTTTTAAAGTTAAACCTGACTGGTGCAATCCAGCCTGAGTGTTTTAAAGTAAGGTTTCCAAACAGGCTCTCCGGTTAGGGTCTCAGGACAAGGGTAGAATTTTCAAATTTGAGTTTTAAGACAGGGTTGTTGTTTCAAGTAAGGATTGGTGTGTTTAAGTAGGGTTTCAAGATAGCGTTAGGGTGGCAACTTCGGGTTTCAAATGAGACTTTCAAGCCAGAGTTAGGCTTGTAAATTACGGGTTCAAGCCAGAACTAGGTCTTCAAATGTACATTGCAATCAGGGTTTCAAGACAGGTTTGTGGTTTTAAATTAGGATTAGTGTTTTAAAGTAAGATTTCAAGACAGCGTTAGGGTGTCAAATTGTGGTTTCAAATTATGCTTTGTAGCCGGGGTTCGGCTTTTAAATGAGGGTTTCAAGTCACATTTTGGGTTTCAAATGAGGGTTTCACAACAGAACTGGTGTTCCACGCCACACTTAGTGTAAAAGTAGGCTCTCGACACTATATTAGGGTTCCAAATTTAGGTTGGGGTTTTAGGGTTAGCGCTTTGAAGTATGGCTTCAAGATAAGGTAAGAGTGTCAAGTGAGGTTTCAAACCAGGGTTAGGCCTCCAGAATCAGGGTTTGAAAGCAGAATTCGGGGTTTTAGTTCATGATTTCAAATGACTGTTTTCAGCCATGAACGGGACTTCTAAATAGGGTTTGAAAATAAACTCTCTCGAGTTCAAAAATGCTGCAACGTGAACCAAACATTGTTTGACTTAAAGGAGCTTTACATCATCGACTCTGCGGGGAAGGAATCCTTGGTGGAAGCCAACGAGAAAATGGTGAGACACCAACGCAGACTGCAGCCGAATGTGATTTGAGGTCTTTCCATGACGATAATGCGATTGTCCGTCCTCTGTGTGCAGTGGGGGGTGCCGTCTCTGCTGTGCCTGGTGTTTGACCTGGCCAGTGAGCGCTCCTTCGGCAGCTGCGCTCGATGGATGGAGAGGGTCCGCACTCACTGCAAGGGTCTTCAGGTTCCCGGTAATGTCGGCCGACCTTGGCCAACGGGCGACCCCGGTTGCTGTGAACAGTATAGCGATGACATCCGTTGTTGTACACTTGCGGCCCGCCACGCACCGAGTGATGCAGCCGTATGCGGATGAACTCTCGCGCAGCGTGCGGGGTTCAGCAACTACTTTTCACAAGTGTAGTACAGTGTCATCCGCATCGAGCAGGCAGTTAACACGACGACAACAGTCAGGAAGGTTGTTTTTGGACATACGTTGTGAACAATAAGAGACCTAAAATGGAGCCTTGATGCACTCCTGGGTTATTTGAACGCGGAACGTCTCTCATCTTAACACTCTGTTCTCTACCTTGCGAGTAGGTCTTAAACCACATCAGAGCTGCAGGTGACATTTTAAACGGCTGCATTTTTTTCATAATGATGCAATGGTCCCACTCATTACCTTTCGCCGAGTTTCAAGTCAAGGTAACAATGCTTTGAAGTAGCATGACGTGTGTGTTTTTGTCAGGGGTTCTGGTGGGCAACAAATGTGACCTGTCGGCCAGGAGGGAGGTGCCAACGTCCGTGGCCCAGGAGTGGGCCCAAAGCCAGGGGCTGGAGTACCACGAAACCTCTGCCGTGAGTGCACACAAACCCTCAAATCCGCATCATTAGGTTCACCAATACCATTTACTCCCAAGTCAAAACATTTTCCAAATAGTTCCTCCATTCACAAGGAGACCATTTTGCATTGGAGTCGATCAGAATGTAGAGCTGTTCCTAATGTTGTGGCAGCATTGGTTGACATGGTTGTCATGTGTGTTGCAGAAGGAGATGGAGAAATGTGACGCCCCTCTCCTCAGCTTAGCCCGGGCCTTTCACGCTCTCTACCAGGAACGCAGAGAGGCCATACAGAACCTGAGTCCAGGCTAGACACACACACACACACACACACACACACACACACACACACACACACACACACACACACACACACACACACACACACAAAGTATTTTGATACGCGTGCTAATTTAAAAAAAAAAAATCAATCCCGTTTTTTTTTCACTGTGTGTTAGGATTTCAAATTATGGTTTGAAGTTAGGGTTTGGCTTTGAGATTAGGGTTTGAAAGCTGACATTTGCATGTTTTAAAACAAGTACAGTACATTCAACTAAAGCAGGGTTTCAAGAAATGCTTATCTAATGGGGGAAAAAAAGAGATGTGTTTCAAAGTCTGCTGCTTCTAGTTTTCTTCAATGTAGTCTGATTTGTTATTTATTTGTTGTTTTACTGTTGTATATGTTAGTGTTTGTGTTTGTTTGTGTTCCCGAGCTACATGCAAAAAAACCCAAAAGTTGAGTGCATATGAATGGCACATCTGGTAACTAACCCCTTCTACCTTCCACCTTAGAAAAACAAAAGAGGCTCAATTTAAAAAAAAAAAAACCACTTGTGGTATTTTTGCTGTTCTTAAAAATAAAGTGTTTCAAGTGACACAGTCTGCTTTGCGTTCTCACAGGACTGACACTCTTATTTTTATTTCTTTATTTTTTAAAATTTCAATTTCCATCTTAAAATGCAAAGACCGAATGATGCGTGGGTTGACAATACAGCTTGATGATGACATTCGGGAGCCTCCGCTCCAGTGGTGGGCAGTGTGGAGCTTTTTGAGTCATCCTCTCTGGGCTGTAGCTTACCCAACCCCCAACCCCCCCTGCTCGGATCACAGCAGCACTGCAGGGAGACATGCCGGCGCTGTGATCATTACATCGGGGGTGGGGGGAGCGAGCGAGCCGAGGGCAAGACGGGAGGCGTACGATGCAATGCAGCAGGCCGCACGGAGGAAGACCGCACTGACATTTATTCCGCAGCTGAGGGCGCCTGCCGCTTAGAGGCGGGGAGTCGCAGAGGGCGCTAAAAAGAGATTAGCTTGAAACCTCCCGTTCCCACCACACAAACCGCAGTGCGATGCTTTCTGTGGTCAAAACAGAAATGAACCTGGGACTTTTTGGACAAGCACAGTCTGTGGGGTCTCCCTTCCACCATGAAAGCCTAAATTACCCCCGAAGGTGTTACAAATGTGAGGTCTTAAATTTGCCCCAAGTGCTCTTAAAAAGGAACTTTCAAGTCTTGATTGTGAATTCTTCATGTGTGGTTCGGTTCCGTTTGGGATGGGATGTTATGGCACACTCCAAGTAAGCGTTTGCCAGCGTTTTCAACCCATATTGTCTCGGTTTGTCCAGTGCCTTGCACGACAGAATTGTATGGTGGAAAGTCTGAAATAAAATTACGGCCTAAATTGTTGAGTGATTTTCAAAAAGGTCTTGTCACAACTGGACTTTCCTAATCCTCGAGATGCATGCTTTGGGTGGCCTAATTCTGCGCTGTCCAAACTTTTTCGTTTGATGGCCGGCTACAGAAAAATGGAAGGATGAAAGGGCCGCCTTAAAATTCGTCAACACGCTAATGTCAGTCAAGAAAGCAATGACATCTTGTTTGCACGTCGAATTAATTTCATCCGCTGTCTGTTAAAAGGTGTTGAGGCAAACAGTTGAGGATTTTTTTTAGCGGGGGAGGGGTAGTCAACAGCTTTGCACTGAACAGCAGCCGAATCCCATCTCCATATTCAGTACCAAAAAAAAAGACACTCTAGTTAGGTGACCATTTTTCAAACAGTTACTTGAAGATCATTCATATGTGATGACTTCAAAAATCAGCCATGGAGCACAAAGTGGAAGAAATTACAGTATTTTTGCCCTCAAAACCGAATGACCTTTATTTACTACCGTGTTTTGAAGATAAAGTGTGTTATTTCTTTATTTATTTTATTTATTTATTTTTTTGTCATAAATGGTTTATTTGTATCTTCGTTAAAGAGTACACCCACGCCACCTTTGCCTTTTTTTAAACTCACCTTGTGGCCCATGTCAAAGGTCATTGTTAGTGTTTCCTTATTTATTTTTGGCCATGTCGCGGGCCGCTGAAAAATGGCTGGCGGGCCGCAGATGGCCCCCGGGCCGGAGTTGTTTTAGTCTTCTCTTCTCATTTGACTCCCTTGTCTTGTTGATGTTTTTTAAGACCACGCAGAGACACATTGTGTTGCCTACAGGGGGTTCAGTGTTTATTCATCGTCAGGACTTGATGCATCCAAGTTCAGAATCATTCAGTTTTGGCACCTTGAAAGACATTACGCTTGTTCAGTTTTGTTTTGTTTTCTGTTTCTTTTAAATCGTCATTTACAACAATACAATGCAAGAATCAAAGGACAAGAAAACCCCAAAAATGAGACAAAATAAGACTAATCATATTCATAATCATCATAAGGCTGTGTGAGATGGAAAATAAGAAAGGATGGCATGAAAAGCTCTTCAAAAACTTGCTCTCTTTGTCCGAAGCATCGGGGTGAAGCCTCCGGCCTCTAAAAGTCCCTCCCAAACAAACTAAAAAAATAAAACGGAAAATAACGACACAGTACTGTCACATTAAGTTCTACCGGTACTTTGTCTCGCCTGCTGCCTTTTACTTGACATCTTTGTTCAAAAACAAGATGTTTCTGAAACGCAGATTGGATGATTTGGAGTTGCATGCATGTAAAATCTTTTTTTTTATTCTTTTTTTCTTTTTCTTATATTTATTTTTTTTTTGTTTTGTTAAAGTGTTTTTAGGGACTCCATGTTGTCTGTCGCATTGTCCACAGTCGTCTTCATTCATCGGCTCAGAAGTTCACCCCAACCCCCGCCCCTCCGGCAGTTCATTGTCCCTGAACCAAAATGGCAGCCGGATTTTTGGCGGAAGGCCAAGAGGTCATCAAGTTATTTTATTTATTTCTTTATTAATTTTTTAGTGTAAAAAATGTGGTATCCGTAACGCACACAAAGCCTTTTTCTCGGACAAATGTCTTGTCCGAATTTGCTTCCGTTAGCATTTCTCTGAGCATCGCTACTTTATTATGTTTTTTCTCGTTGCGCCAGGAAAGTGGTCATGACGTATTAACTAGTATACTAGTATGTTGAATATATAATCATTATTACATTTTTTTTTTTTTTGCGGCCCCTGGAGTGCTCTCCGCTCAAATCGTACACCGCAGTGGTTCACAGTATTTATGCAAAGCAAGAAGAAAATCAGGAAGATATCGAAACTAAGGAGACAAACCGGAAGTTGTCAGGGGAGGTTGGGGAGCAGGGGGCAAACCCCATTTTTCACCAGACCAGACCAGAGGAAGAGTAAAAAATATAACGTGGCCTTTCGGATTGGACAGACCACGCCCAATCCCCCTTTTCCACTCGGCCCACACCCACCCCTTCAAATCTTTACAAACATCAAATTGTTAAACGAGGGTAGATGGGGGGACAAAAATCATGCATGTTTCTTTTGCTTCTGTGCATTTTCCCCCCGCTTCTGTCAAACAGAAAGCAAAGTGCCAGACCCTCCGTTAGACCTTGACATTTTCTCCCCACCTCACCCCCTCCCCGAAGTGCCCCTTTGGAAGTGTCCGAGAGTTTCACACAGGCGTGGTACGCCGATTGGCGGCATTGCTCGAGTCTTTCAGGTCTTTCTGGATGCAGTTGTGGACCTGCAGGAAGTTGTGGTCCCTCTCCGTGGAGTTATAGGTGGCCGTGGGCGTGCCCGTCTGGCCCTTGGGCAGCGTGTACATGGACAGCTCGGTGGAGGGCAGCGTCCCAAAGGCCTTGAGGCCCACCGGCGAGGCTTCGCGCGAGTGCGACGGGTCGGTGGAGTGGGACGAGGAGCGCGAGCGACGGCGGTAGCGATAGCGGTAGCTGGGGATGCGCGTGATGGCGGCGCCCTGGAGGTAGTCGGCGGCCCGCACGCCCACGCGCAGCTCCCGGTGGCGGTCGATGAACATGTGCACGGCCAGCACGCCCACCATCTCTGCCATGATGAAGGAGAGCGCGCCGAAGTAGAAGGACCAGCCGTAGGAGTAGCTGTTCTTCTTGGAGTCGCTCTTGGAAGGGTCGCCGGCGTTGGCTGATATGTACACGATGATGCCGATGATGTTGCTTAAGCCTAAGGGAGAGGAGATCAGATGAGGCCGATGGAAAAGGTTGGGCGCCACGCGGCCAAAGGCCCCCCCGTCCGTCTCCTTGATGACGTTTGATGAGCGCGGATTGAGATATCGATCTTCATATGAGCACCTTTTTAGTTTTCGAGTGACAACCTCAAGAGTCAAAGACCTTGGATGGCTCTTTACAATTAGCCGGCTTGCTACCTACGCCGCTATTTAGGTCTGAGCCTGAAACACCCACTGGAATTTAAGCGGAAATGTTTCGATCCCTGGAACCCTTCCACTTGATTTCATTAACCTTGAGAAAAACTGGACCCAAATACTGGACTGGAAAACACTGTTCCACCAAGAGGCACAATGCGATTTGGTTCATCTTACATTTTCATTGTGAAAATGTTGTAAAAGGTACCAAAATAACGCATCCATATCGACTTTTGTCATTCCTCGATTGGTGCTTAATTCATTGTATATACAGTACTAGGGGTGCCCGATACGTCGATCAATCGATAGCCCGCAAACTGTCGATTGCAGATCATATATTTTGGTGTTCGTGCACACTGCACCCTAAGCATCCTATCAGTTTCACTTTAACAAAAAAAAAAAAAAAGTATTAAAAAAATAAAATGCAAAAGCAGGTCACCTTTAACCGACGGTGGCGCATGAGCTGCCTCACCGGAAGTTGTTTGCAGTCAGCAGTCTGCAATTGCGATCAGTGTTATCGCGATCTATCTTTTTTTCTCCACTCAGGTTGGCAGTGATTTCCTTCTCACAAACTCTTGTATCTATTTTATTTTTCTGTTTCGTTCACGTTAGAGGCCAATACGGCGGTGCGGAACCGGGGCGATCGCGGGAGGTTGGTTGCTTGAAAAGTAGCTCCCCTGTGATAGATCCGATACATTTCCATTGTCAAATGCTGCCACAATCAACGCACCGGAGGATAATCGTTCAGGCTAATCTTTCGAGACACTTGATTATCGGGCCTTTGCTTTGAGGGGGATGATGGGGACTGAAGCAACCAAAATCACCATCGTTGCAGTAGTTTTGGCTCACTAATTCGAGACCGGTCTTTACACAAGTACCTTTTTGGATTTAGCGAGACAACCTCTGGAACAGGGCTGCCCAAGTTTGGTTCTCGAGAGCAGCTATCCAGCCTGTTTTCGATGTTTCCCTCTGTTGCAGGAGGGGAGACATTGAAAACAGGCTGGATAGAGGCTTCCAAAGACCGGACTTGGACATCCCTGATCTACAGTTTGTGCTGCGGCACAGCGGCGATCAGCTGATAAAGGAGGGGAAAAAGAAGAAAAACTCAGTTCTGCTCTACTTTACAGACCCCACGTTTTCAGAAGTGGTTTTTCTCTTCTCCTTTTCTTGGAGCTTTTCCCAGGCGACCAATCCCCCACCCCGTGCCCTGACATTGTCGCTTATTTCCCTTTGCGCCACTGTAAGAATGTTCAAATGGTGTAGGGGGGGAGGAAAACAAAAAACAAACAAAACAAAAAAAAACGCTCATCTGTCCTCTATTTTGGTCAGCTGCGCTTTAGTGCCCTTGCCAGAAATAGATGCATGGACAAAAAAAAAAAAAAGCGGACAGGCGGATAGTAAAGACAAATGTTGTCATCTGGGAAGAGACTTCAGCTCACCCGTGACCAGAAAAGAAAAAGATAGATGATGGATGAGACGATCGAAGGGTGCAAGGATGGATGGAGAAGACAAGCTCTTATTTATCTTCTTCACCTTTCACAAATTTGTGACAATGGAAACACAAGAAGAACTCAACCAAAGGTTGCCAACAATCGGCACCGACGGCGATTTCCGTCCCTTTCACACATTTGGAAAAAAAAAAGGAAAAGTCGAACCAACTTGGGCTTCATCCTCCCAAGACCAAACACCCAGCGACCGCTCGGCGGTACGTTGCCTCCACATTAATTCCGAAAGACAGGGGGCACCCGAGGGCGGCCGTGTTGTGAGCTTTTCTGCGGTTTGGTTCTAGGCCGCGGCCCAGTGGGCTGCACCAGATAAATCGCGCTCACCCTTCTAAGTCACGCTTTTTGCTCTCTCTCGCTCTCTCTCTTCCTCGCCCTCAATGTCTGCCTCTCTCGCCGCTGTTGCTAGGCTAAGAGGAGCCACTGGGATTACATGCTAAAAATAAGGTGTCCCTGATCCTCTTCTTTTTTTTTCTCTTCTCAGATACATCTCAATCACACTTCTCAGACTTTACCTCACTTTTTTTTTGCCTTTATTTGCAGTTTGCCCCTCTTTTCATTTCCATTGGTGGAGGTACCACAACAACTGATCTGTAATCACCAAATGCTGCTTCATTTGGTTTGGTTCTGGTTCTGAGAAGACACAATTGACCCGTACCGGCCGACTTGAGGGGTCCGGGTGCTTCGTACGGTGCATCTTGCAAGTACTTTGGTCCAAGACCATTTTGAGATTGATAGAGCAGCAGCCAGATTTTAAAATCAATTTGTGAGGACTGGTGTGATGCGGTCCAGTTTCCCGAGTGAATATAAGGACTCTGGCGGCAGCATTTTAAATCGTCTGCAGCTGCTTCATTGATGATGATCATTTTTTCAATATTTAAGTACAGTATTACAGTCCTCTAGCCTACTGAAAATAAAAGCATGGTTTGGTTCATCTTACGTTTCAATTGTAAAAAAAAAAAAATGAAAGGCACCAATTTGTGATAGGAAGCTTGGTACGGTTTATTTCCTTTATATCTTCCCAAATTGTGAAAGGTACTATCATCACTAATTGGTACCTATATTTCTTGAGGCCTTGTGGAGTCGTATCTTATCGTAACTTTTTTTGGGTGGAGGGGGTGGCGGCATCGGTATCGGTCTTGGTATTTCTTTCTCGTCACATGAACACCGATTCATCATGTCGTTGGATTGCCATCCTGCAATTGTCATATTCCTAAAAACAATCCGGTGCTCACCTGCTGAGACAAAGAGGATGCCGGCGCTGAGGATGATGTTGTGGCGCGACTTGTAGAACTCGCTGGCAGCGATGCAGAGCCCCCCCATGAATAGCAGGATGACGCTCATGATGGGGAAGATGCTGGAGGCTCGCACCGCACCTTCAAAAACACAAAAAGCCCAGCAGGTTGTAAGCATCGATCGTTTCGTCGTGAAATCCTCATCGAAAGGACCTTTCGGTTGGAAAAATTTGGGTTAGGTTCTCTCAAAAATGACAAAAAAAGCACCTTACGATGGGAGGTGTCATTGCGTAGCTGGACGAATACAAAACACAAAAAAAATGGGGCTGTTGGGTTTTGTTTTTTTTTTTTTTGGATGAGCCTTACCATCTTTCCAAAGATGTGCAAGGTTGAAAAATGAGTTCTGGTGTAGGCTTGCTCTGTGAAATCCGATTGTAACTCAAACTAGGGCTTGTATTACAACGTAAACAAAAACAAAATACTCGTAACTCCAAAAATCGTTTGGGCAAGCAACCACCATGCCATCGCCATCGTCCTGATGACAGACGACGGCAAAAACACACACGGTATTCATTAATAATGACGCTAGTCATCGGATTTGTTTCATCACATTAATACAAATACTAAATCCGATCCATATGGGGATCTAGTGAAAAGCACCGCCTTCTGAACTACAAGGAAACACGTCACTCAAGTTACATCAAAACGAATAGTTTCAGTCGGAGCAAGTAAAAAGCCACCAAAACACCTCAAACTCAACGATGATTTGGGGGCATTTTGAATGGGCAAAAAAACCTCAACGCACCTTCTTTCCTCCCGCCTTTTTGTCCCCGCAGCGACTGTTTGCTCGGCGAACGGCCGCTTTCACTGATCACATTTTAAGGTGACCTCACACTTGGCGGCGCACCAAACGCACGCACACTCGCCTTCATCCTATTTGTTTTATCCCCATCTCCTCTGCTTTATCGACGTGCTGTCGCGGCAGATTGTCTTCAAGGTGGACAAGGGGCCGCACAACACACACGGTGTACGACACCAAGGGTCTGTACGCTTCAATTAAATTTGTAGCCGCGTCGCGTTTTGACACAATACAATAACATCAAATGCCTTTTTGACACCTCACATTTGGATTCGATTTGAACACGCGCACACTCGGGAGGGTCTTGATCTTGTTAGTTACTTACAGTCCATTTTATAGGACCACTAATGTCGGAGCTGCGAATGGTAAAGCGCTATTTAAAGGGTGGAATTTGCAGTCTTCATTTTTTTAAGATGGTCACGTGCAGTTTTTCCATGATTATTTTTTTAATTTATCATGCCGCGACTAAAACTAACCAGTAACAATCAGAAAAAAAATGTATTTGTCACATATTGAAGAAATCCCCAATTTACAGCAGCAAAAGGCGTGACCGAGGGATGTGTTGATCACCTCTCTTGAGTTTAAATGAATCGTACATTCCCCCAAAAATACATCGAACCGGTGACATTTCATTTTTGGCAACGTAGCTCGCCGCTTGAAGCAGAGACCAAAAAGACTACGTTCAAATCTCGTTGGCGCAGCTTCCAGACTACAAATTGCAAATTCTTGAGAACGTCTCAAAATTAATGAAGCATTTCACCGCAACTTTTTCAGTGCCCTGATTCCACTGTGATACAGTGTGCTTGCTTGAGACCAAACATTTGTTTTAAATGTGATATATATTTTTTTTTTTGTGTGAGCGTGGATGTTTGGACCAAATTTAAAGGCATGGATCTCAACAACAACAATAAAAAGTTAACTCTAAATTAGAAAATAACTTGATTGTTTAAAAATGACACTAAAACGTGTTCATGCAAATTGAGATAATCTTGCGATTTACAATTTAGGAAACCAGTGTATGGGAACATAAAATCATTTGAACAGTAATTTCGATTTTTTTTTTTTTTTTAAATTGAGGAGTGACAATTGAAAACTCGTCTTACATTAGTTAACAAAAACTTTTATCTTCAGGATCACTTAAAGAGGATGAAATTTAGACCAGGTGTGAATTCATATTGCACATCTGAAGTGCAAATTTAGACATGATGCGGATTCAGAACATGAACATTTTTGAGCGTGAATTAAAAGAAGAAAAAAAATCCTTACATTTAAAAGACAAAAAAATGTGCGCGCGCTTCATTTTTCCTTCCGTTCACTTGACGACACAGTGGTCCATTTCTTTTTGTGCTGCGTTCAACGTGAATGTGTTTTGTGTGTACACGAAATTAGAATAACGTACACGTTGCACAACACCTCCCACTCTCGACAGCTTGTCTGTTTCATCCCCTTCGCATATGCTGCATTGTGTGTGCGCGCGTGCGGTCTTGATTTACGCTTTCATTAGCTACGCTGGAGGAGAGCCTTTTAATTGCGGCTGAATTATAGAGGGAGTGGGGGGGCGCCAGGGGAGCTCCCTCTGTGTGTGCTCTTTATACAAAAAACACACACGCACACACACGCATCGATCATCCGCCCACCCACATCCTCGCTTGGTCCTGCCGAAGTGAGGTGTTTCCCATACACACTATGTACTACCTACGCATGCTAACACACACACACAAACACACACACACAAATACACACTGACACACACTCCGTCCACCCACGTGGGAGAGCCCAGCAGCAAAGAGGAACATGTGGTTGTTAAAAATGCGGCAAAACATCGACGAGGGAGATTGCTATTATAGTGTAGCAACGGCTAGCATGTTAGCGCTTGATCAATTCTCATTTGAAATGGCACCTGGCACCGTGCATTTTACTTGCATACTTGTAACGGAGTAAGCCCACTTTCTATACTCGGGTTTCTCTCTGTTGGCATGGCAACTGTTAACATTTCAATAATCCCGATTTCAAACAGTACATACAGGGTGGCATGACGTAAACGTCTTTTGGAGCTGCGGTGGCCATTTTCATACTCAGGTTGCTGCTCGCTTGCTGTATGTTGTGAACTGACAACTCCGCATGTGGTCCGGAATAACGATGAAGGATAACGGAAGAAATTTCTAGACAGAGATGTCCTTGATTTGTCCGGTTTTCTTTTCAGCAACACTGTCTTTGACGCTTTCTTAGAACCAGCGGCTGACTACAGGGCAGGATGTAAAACCTTGTGGGGACCGCCAAAGCCCTTTCTGGTCCTCTGGTTGCTGTGTTGCTCCACGTTAGCAGTTTTAGACCTGCAGTGAGAATTTTAGCCCTTGAGGGCTCAGTCAGTCAGTCGGAAGTGACAGTGACATTATGCAGCGCAGTCACCAATGGAATCCTCCACACAGCAAACATGTAAACACACACGACCAGGCGTGACTGTGTGTGTCACTATGTGTATGTGTGTTCCAGTGGTTTTCAAGCCACATTACTGGTTTAATGGTGATATGCCTCCATGTCCACAAAAATAGCCCGCCGTGACATCAGCCGGACCGATGACGTCATCGCCATCTGATGTCACGACCCCCCCCCCGCCCCTCAAAAGCTCCCCAGCGCCATCGTCGTCGCATTATGTTGCCAGGATCCGTCCGTCTAATTTTAGCAAGCAAGTGCACGTCAGAGCAAAATCGGGCAAACTTTATATCAGAACAATTTTTTTTTCCCCCTGACGTCAGTTTGGACAGATTAGCGTCTAAAATGTGCTTTGAAGGTCAAGATAGGATTTATGTCAGTAAAGTAGACTGATTTGGACTAATGTGAAAGACGTCGCGGATTACCCAACTTAACGGTTCCGAGCAAAAGACCGGAGGAGATATGTACACTCTGTGGGCAAAAGTAATGGGACAGGGCTCCTAAGAAATCACTGTTAAGTCAAGCAAGGTTCATAATCAGCAACCAAAACAAAGCTATCATTTGCGTACAAAAAGGACTCGTGTCAGGCTCATCGAATGAACCCTGCCAAGTTGAAAGGAGCAAGAATGAACGGCAAGCACAATGTCAAAGAGGCTAACATACTGAGCCAACAGTCCCGCGAGAAAAGGGGTAACTAGTTTGAAACTTACACTACTGTGTGTCTGAATGTATTTTTCGGAATTGTGGCAATTGAGAAAACAAAAACCATGCAAATGCCAAATGAAAATTAATCTATTTTTTTTAAATGGAGATATAAACTTTTGAATGCCAATTTTGAAAAATAAAAAAAACAAACAAACTTGTCAGCACACATTTCGACATGAATTCATGTCACAAAACTGATGATTTCGATGAAGTAACACGAATGTAGTCAAAACCTGTGAATGCTTGGATAAGCAAATCAAATATATACAATAAAAACCAAAAATATGAGCAGAAATTTGGACAAACAAAACACAAACATTTTGTGAGCCCGAATGTAGATAACAAAACCTTTTGAATGAATGTTAAGCGAAAATCAAAGACCACGCTGGAAGGCTCTGTTGCGTCGTATTGAAAGGGTAGGGGGTGGTGGTGTATATGGGGGGGG